>NC_056518.1:27510079-27540365 GCF_014905685.2 Nematolebias whitei | reverse complement strand
TAATGATTAATGCTGCTGTACATGGTCTTTTTCAATAAACTAGATTAAATACAATTTTTAAAAAATCCTACATGGTATTGTAAAGATGTCACGTGTAAATAATTTGAATAAGCAGTTGTTCCTGATTGTTTAAGTTATGATACCAGCATCAGCACTTTGGTGTAAATTGTCATATTTCTGGTTGGTTTCTGTGACACAAATCAGCTGTTTCATACTGAAATGATTTGATTTTTAATCTCCTTCATCGAGGCGTCACTCCGTCACCCCCCACCCCACTCCCCCACTCCCGCTTCTTGGGTCTCATTACTTCTTTTCCACTGTCTTTCTCTTGGCTCGGATAATCCCCCCTGTAGGGGACTTCAAAGTGCGGGCCGGCCAGGGAAAAGCCTTAATTACCCATTTGCCTTGAAACTCAAGCCAAATCACAACTCGCCCGGGTCTGTCCGACTCCGCACTCTGCTAATTTGTTGGTCTGGACCTCCCCCCCCCATCATCCCTTTTTTCATCTGCTGTAGAAATTGAACCATAAATTAAATTTTAAAAAGAAGAAATGTGAAATTGTTCAGGCAGGTGATGAAAGCATCACTGTCCTGATTCCGCTGTCACGTACACAGCTGCAGAGTTTCTGTTTTATTTATTATCCCTCTATTTGATGAAGGACTTCAGTTTGAGCCGCAGATAGAAGAAAATATGATTTTTGAATATTGACTGTGTACGTATTACATTAAATGAGAAATATTTTGACTTTAACAATGATCCAAAATGTCACTCTGCATCAAATACTAGTTATTCTATACCAGCAAAGCAAATCAGTGATAAATGAAAAACTGTTAATCCTATTGTGGTTTAAAGATAATAACTGGTATTAAAATTATTGTGCAAATCCTGCATCAGCATTCACTTTATTTATTTATTCGTATGCTTTTGCGATGTAACTACCTTTTGATTATTTCAATCATGGAACAAAACATTTAGCTCATTCAGGAGACGAGTGCCATGATTTAAGGTTTTAATAATGTACTATTATTAATATTTGTGGATGAAATTTGCTGTCTGAAGACCATTTTAAGTTTTCTTCCCCGGCATTGCATAACCCATGACGTCTGAAACATCAACATGTTGGATACCAGTTATCCATCCATCCATTATCTTTATCTGATTCTTTCTTTTTGGGTCATATCCAGCAGTCTCTGTGCGAGAGGCGGGGGACACCCTGGACAGATGTCCATCACAGGGACACATAGAGACAAACAAGACAAACACCCATTCACTCTCTCACTCACACCTAGGGACAATTTAGAGTTACCAATCAGCCTAACATGCATGTTTTTTGTCCGCAGGAAGAAACTTGAGTACCAGCCACGAATGGGAGAGCATGCATACACCCAGAAAGGTCCCGTGCTGGGATTTGAACTAGCAAAACTTCTCATTGAGAGGCAACAGCTTGACCAACTGAGCCACCGTGCTGCCCCCAGTTGCGATCCTGGAAGGCTATTAATTCAATTGATCTTCCAGCGTTGTTGCTTTATGAAAACTGAGATTTTTGTGTAAAAGGCTTTGTCACTGGAAATGATTTTAAAAGTTTTGATTAGCAACATCCATCTTCTGACGCTAACCTGTGAACAAGAAGTGTTTATTAAAGTTCAAGTATAACTGCATGTTTTAGCTTGCACCCTAACCACAGCTGACAGAGAGGCGATAAATCAAACAGAATCTGCTGTGACAGTCACTGAAGCCATCTCCTTCTTATTTTTATGTCCCGCTTCCTTTAAAGGATGATCATGTTTTTGTCTGTTTATGCTAAATATATCATAATCAGCTGAGCATATTTTAATGAGTCTTTCTTATTAATCTACAAAGTGCTAAATTTTACAGTGGACTTGGTTCAAGATGGCTGCTGCAGCTGATCAAATAAGCAAATGCAAAGAATGGTGACAACTTTCTTTCAGACATCGGGATAAAATTTGGTGCAACAGTGAGATTTTGGATTTGTGCCGAGAAATTCTGCAGTTTTTTTACGTAAAACGTTGACAGGCAAGGCTGCACGTGGTACTGTTATTTTTCAATGAATGCTAATTTTTTTTCTAAACATGTCACACTTGGGCAGAATCAGTTTGTTGCAATTAAAATAAATATATGCAAAATTTAACATTTTGATTACATGTTTTTTTTTTAGTGGCAAGAGTTGTCATTTTCAAAAAATCTGCATTAGACTTAATGAGAAGGTTTCTGATGTACAGTATTCATTATTTTTACGTAATTTTATTTTCAATGTTTAACACCTTTTAATTGATTTAAATGCTTTTCACTCATTTTATTTGCTTTTATGTAAACATTGCTGGTGTTCTTTATTTGAGTAGGGGAGAGTTGTATAAATAAATCTACACTTTACACTAAGATGCATTCAATGAGTTAAATTGTTCAATTTAGAATTAATAAATCTGTGATTATAATATATTTGTATGCTGTTTTTGCACTAACATCAGTGATTGAATTGTATTTATTTGTGTGTAACAAAATAATTCAAACTGTATGAGTCAGAAGGTCATGTTTACTCCAAGTACTGACGTATATTATAGTGACATTATAAATCTTTACCCACTAAGTCGATATATTAAAATAAAACAGTGTTGTACCTAAATCTGCGCCCCTCTGCCTCTCGAGCATCATTATATAACAAACATTTTCTCAGCTTCATCTCGTTATCTTTTATGTCTGTGTTTTAGACTGTGAGAGAAATATCTGATACAATAAAATCTCAATCCAGGAAACATCATGAAGGGTTTTTCAGTTTTATTGTACAAAGACGGGTCTTTAGCGTGACGTGTGAGCCCCGAGCCACGCTCCTCTGACAGGTGTTCATGTCGCTGTGATCTCTGTGGACCACTCCAGCAGCAGGATAAAACAAACAAAGTCACAAATTAGCCTGAGAAATATGCTCATTTTAAAATAAGATGGATTTTTTTTTATTATGGTGTGAATGCATTCACACTATTGTGATCCTGTTTATATTTATTCTTCTTCTTCTAGTTTCCTTAAACAATTCCATACATTGTTAGGCATCTATTTCGTTCAAAAAATTATATCAAAACTTTCAGCTCTTTCAGGACAATCCTGTTATGACTTATGGTATTGATGCAAGTTTAGCTGTTTGAAATATTTAGCCTTTTCTGCCATTTTTCCCTCATAGAAAAATGAATTGAGCTTATTTTACATCCTTCATATTTTCAGATCTGTTTAAAACACGTTTTGTTCTGGTTCAGCTTCCTTGTGCAAGTAATAAAAAAAAAACTGCTACTTTCAGCTAATTTCAGCTGGGGTTTTTGTTTTTGTTTGTTTGTTTAGCTGTTTTGTGCACCTTTCTGCTTAGTTCTGCTAACTACAACATTTTTTGTGCTTCTTCTAACTTCTTTTTGCTAATGTCAGCTTGTTATGCTCCTTTCAGTTTATTTCTGCAACTTTCAACTTTTTCTGCTATTTCAGCTACTATTTAGCTGCTTTATGCTAATCAGAGGTTTTTCCAGCTAATTCCACATTTTTTGCACTCATTTAAAACTTTTTTTCTGCCTGATTCAGCAAAAATATGCTCTCTCCACTTCATTCTGATAATGTAAGCTTCTTTGTGCTTTTGTAGCTGCTATTCAGCTGTGGGGTTTTTTTTTGGTTTTTTTTGCCAATTTCTGTATTTTTCAGATAATTTCCACATTTTGGTGTTCAATTCTGCTTCTTTCATCCAATTGTGCTTGTTCCACTTCCTTCTGGTAACTTAGGCTTGTTTCTTCCTTTTTAGCTACTATTCATCTGTTGTTGGGTTTTTTTGGTTACATATTTTTGCCATACTCTCCTGCTCGGTGCCTCAGATCAACTGATCAGCTGCTCCTGGAGGTGGTGAGGTCCAAACGGAGGCTCAGAAGGGACAGAGCTTTTTCTGCTCCTGCTCCAAGACTGTGGAATGATCTCCCTCTTCTCATCAGACGAGCCACTTCACTGTCCAGTTTTAAAACTCTTTTAAAAACACTTTTTTTTCTCTCACTGGCTTTTAGCACACACTGCATTTGCTCTGCGCAGTTTTTATTGTTTTTATTGATCTTAATGTTTTTTTAACAACAGTTTTATGTGTTTAAATGTTCTTGATTGTATATGTACAGCACTTCGTTGCAGCTGTGGTTGTTTTAAAGGGCTTTATAAGTAAAGTATTATTATTATTAGTAGTAGTAGTATTTTAATCCACTTTTTTGCTAATTTCTGCTTCTTTCAGCCTAATTAGGCACAGATGTGCTCTCTCTTTCCTCTGGCAATTTAAGTTATTTACCTTTTCAGCTATTTTTCAGCTTTTTTGTTGTTGTTTCTAATTTCAGCTTTTTTTTAGCTAATTTACTAATTGTTGTGCTCATTTCTGCTTATCTAAACCAAATTCAGCAAATATGTGTTCTTTCTTTCTTCGGGTAACTTAGCCCTGCTCTTCCATTTCAGCTACAATTCAGCATGTTTTAAGCTAATTTCAGCTGTTTTTCATTCAGCAAGTTCTTCAGCAATATGCATTCACTCAGCATTTTCACAGGAAATTCAATTTCTCTATTTATTATTATTTACTCTTTTTTTTTTCTGTGAAACCAGCTCAAAGAACAAAATGAGGCAGACAAGCAAATCATGAACATTGTAACAGCTTGTATTTGTGCTCTGTTCTCATGCTGAGGCCTGAAAGCTGACATGGAGGTCACAAAACGAAACGCCCCACCACCCCTCCCTAGCTTTTCCACACCCATCCCTCCAAACACAAGGAGGTCACTGCCAGTGCCAGTTAGAAATCACAAACTAAAACAACAAACAAAATGAAAACAGTCATAGAAAACTATGTACAACTGATGGTGAGGTAAACAAAATGTGTTTTTCATCACTAAAAGGCTTTTGTTTAATTCCCATTCTGTACAACACGATTCATTAGAACAATACAAAGTGATCGGGTTCTGTTCGGACGAACAGATCGTGGCAGCCTGTGAGTTGGATTGGTCGTCGGAGTAAAGTCACCCTCCCTCAGAGTTTCATTCACAAAAGGATGCACACAGCCTACACGTTAAACAAAATCAAATAAAAGACAAGCTCTTTAGTAAGTGTCTACACGTGTATTTCAAACCATCCATGAAGATTAATCCATTCCAGAAGAAGAAAAATAGATACAAGTCAGGATTCTCAGTTTTTTTTTTTTTTTTTGTTTGTTTTTTTCTGCAAAGCAGAAGCAACGATCCAGCAAGCTCAACTTGCTGATGGAGCACCAACCCCTCCACCCTGCACAGCAAACACCCCCCCACCCCCCCAGCACCACCACAAAGTGTTTCAGCTCAGGCTTCTTTTAGTTTTCAATTCCTTACACCCAAGCCAGAAGAAAAAATTACTTAAAATTAAGACTTTTACAGTTTACATTGACAAAAAAAAATAAAAAATATGCAGTTGCAGAGACCCACAGTTGAATTTGGACTGTAAAATAAAGGTTTAAAATAAAAAGAACGGCATTTTTTTTGTTTGTTTGTTTGTTCTTCTTTTTTTTTTATTGTATTTATTTTATTTATTTTTTTGTAAAATGCCCTGGCATTCCTGGATATTACAAATACTGTTATACTTTTACAGTAAACCAGAAAAAATGTCATATATATTTATATATTTATATGTATATATTTATACTAAAACATGTCACACACAAGAAAAATCAAACTGTAATGTAACAAAAATAATAATATTTAAATAAAATCCATGTACACAGCGCCACATTGGCTTTCTAAAAAAAAAAAAAAAAAAGTTTTGAAGCAACCAAAATAAAATAAAATAATGCACAGAAACACAAGTATTATTTTTACCCTTGTAATAATACTGTAAACTTATTTAAGACAGAGTGCACTGAAATATTTTCTAGTATCTGATTTATTTCTCTTCCTTGATATTTTAAAATGTTTTTACCTGATCCAGGCCTGATCTGATGGTGTTCTCATGAGTGTGGAGTTTGATATAGATCTCTATATATTTCTATTTAAAGGTTTGTGCCTTTATATGTACATTTGCATACATATATACACACAGAGACGCTTTAAAATTGTGCTGGATAATCCTAAACATAAAGTCATGTTCTCGGTTTTTTTCTGTTGGGGTGTCGAATTACATAATAAAGTGATAACATGTTTGCATCGTTTGTTCTAAAACTTCAATTTGATGCTTCATAAAAGTTTGTCTGAGACAATAAATAGGAAGATCTTAAGTCAAGGCACACTCATGTCGACTTGAACAGCAAAACGGAAATAGTCCAAATAATTTGTTATTATCCTTGTTAATTCATTTGTTAATTGTTTATAGTGCCAGCTTTGGGAAAGCTCAGCCCAACAATCCTGACACTTAAGCCTCAGGAGATCCCAAGCTCCACACCCCTTTGTGTCCCGACGTCGGCTGTTTTTATGTCTGCAGACGACAGACGGAAAAATCATAAACTGCTGATTAGTTCAGAACTGTCAGCTTGTAAAGTAAATCTGTCTTCATGGAGTTGGAATGTTTCAACAACAACAAAAAAGCAACAATAAAATGCAAAAAAATGTGACATGGGTTCGGAAAATAAACATGTTTAGTTACCAAACATTTCTCTATGCTAATAACTGTTAGCATGACAAAAGGGGGGCTGCCTCTTGTGGGTGGCTAAATGTTAAGGAAACTAATGTTCAGCACAAGTTTTGAAATTAATAACAATAAGAAAAATATTTGTTTTTTTGTTTGTAGAAATACGTTTTTTTTTTACGAAAGCGGAAAAATTATTTTTAATGTGCTCCTCTTTTAGGAAAAACACACTTCAGCATCGATGGCAGCTAAAGCCAAGCAGCAACAAAAAAATATCTACATTTCTTTATTTATTCATTTATTTTGTGGAGAGATGTCTTTTTTTTTTTTCAACCTTTATTTATACAGGTTAGTCTCATTGAGTCACAAGGGCTCATTTACAATGAATGACTCAATTACAATGTTACTGAGGGCGACAGAAATAGCAGTAGATTGAGTTATCATATACGTATATTCTATAAAATAGTTTGAGCTGAAAATGATTAAACGTTATTTTATCTCATATTTAAGATTGTGCACCGTGTGAACTAACTATCTGCTAATATTTCATTTCACATTAAACATCACATCAGATTTTACTTTTTAAAATTAGCTCAAAATTCATAGCAATATTTTTCAAATAGTTTTAGCAATTTACTAATTTCTATGAAAATTAAAGTCAAAATATGAAATAAAATATGTAATTAGATTAAAACCTTGAGGATTTTCTCCTTTCTGTATGAAATCGAACTGCTTTAAACTTTTTTGTTGTTTTTGTCAAACTACAATAAAGAATTGAGTTGGTAAAACGAAAAACAAAAAGCGTAGTTATATTTTACCCTGAGATGTTTCTGTGCTCGCTGTGTTTTTGTCCTAAATCTCTCCATGCAGACTCGTCTTAGCTTCATGCTAATAAATAATTAAACTTAAACATCAGGCGGCTTCATGCAATAATGCAGTGTGTGTGTGTAAATGACAGAGGATGTGGTGTGAAAACGAGAAGAAACAAGAGATGGTTGTCATAGCGTTGTTGAAGTTTGGCACTTGGTACCAGTCAGCAGCGGACTTGTGGAAATTGTATCTGTCTGGTTTGGATGTTCTCAGGAGGAGACGGGGTTTATGGATCTTGGGATCCTCTTTCATAAAACTTTGACACTCTGTTACATCTCCAGTTATTTGACACAATTTAGAGTCATTTCGTGCTACTATGCTAAAGGATTGTTGTTCGCAAATCGCCATCACAAATTAAATTAATTCTAGCATTATCAATTACCTTTCAAATTGAAGACTGAACTTGGCATCTTCTCAAGACACTAAATTACAAATTTCCTACAAGCACTGGCCAAAGTTAAAAACCTGAAATGGACATTTGCCCTCTAAAGTACTCTCAGGATGTTGTGTAAGTAAAAATTAAATAAAAAAAGCAGAACCAACGTAAACAAAAAAGAATATATCTAATAAAAATGTACCTGCACATGCCAAAATACAAAATTCAATAAATACAGAAATTATTGCACAGTTAAAGGCTCCACACATTTTATAACTCAACAGACTGATTGTTTAAAAAAAACGAATGCCAAATGAGGCAGTTTAGACAGCTTCAGTTGTTAAAATCTCTGCTCTCACTTTTTGTTCTCAGTTGGTAGTTTTTTTTTTTTTTTTTCAAAAACACAAAACTAACCCCAAATTAATATAAAAGTATCCAGATATCCCCTTATTATTTATCTCTTTTAGTCCAAGAATGGTTCAGAACTTGTAAATGCGCCTTAGGCTCTCTCTGCTTGTTCGATTTTGACCTCACTTGTCATCAAATGTTCTCCGTGCCACTTTTTCATGTGTTTTTCCAGAGTGCTGTATACACTAAAGGGCATTTGGCAAATGTCACAGCGGTAGACCTCCTTACCGAGCTGGCCATGTGTCTTCATGTGGCGGGTGAGCTTGGAGCTCTGAGCACATGCATAGTTGCACAGCTCACACTTGTAGGGCCTTTCTCCCGTGTGACTGCGCCGGTGCACTGTCAGGTTGCTGCAGTTTTTAAACACCTTGCCACAGTATTCGCAGGTGTCGCACCTCCTCCCGTCCTTGGAGCTGGGTCGACCTGGACCAGGACCTCCGCCTAGGTGAGGTGTGCTGCCCCCACTGGCTGTGCCGCTGCGGCCAGATAGGCCGCCATCCAGCAGGTCTCCTGGAGGCGTTGAGAACCGCAAGCTGCCATTATCCGATGAGTGCTCAGAGGAGGTGGCAAAGGGCGATTGTCTGGAGTCAGTGAAGCCTAAGAAAGGATCTTTGATGAAATGGCGTGAGGCAGCATAGCCCACTAACCACTGGGAGTACACATTCTCAGAAGGAATGTGGGGAGCCTGGGGAATGTCCAAGTCCTTCTCGATCTTGATCCTCTTGTTTGAGGAGTTGGACAGAGCAGGGCTGGTGATGGGGGTGGGCTTTCGGGGAAAGAGGCCTGAGAAAGAGTCACCGGAGCCACAGTTCCGGCCATTAATGGTTGTCCGCTCCTCCTGCTGGTGGTGGTTCATCTCCCCAACTACTGAATTGTCATCTCCAGTGTCCCGCTGGCCATCTAATCCCCTCTTGGAGAAGGGCATCCTTTTACGATTGTCGACTATCAAATTATTGTACTGCTGTATGGAGTTGAGTGGCCCACCATCCACCATTTTCTCAAGGGCCAGAGTAGACTTCTCCTCTGAGGGAGGCTTAGCACCATTTTCTCTGTTACGATAAAACTCAGACTCCATACTGAAGTTTGATTCTGGTCGACTTTCGTTCTCAAGCTCTTCCTCTTCCTCTTCTTCCTCTTCTTCCTCATTGCCTTCCCCCTGGAAATCCCCATCGCGATTTTTAATGCCCTCACCAGTAACATCGCTAGTTCCTGGTTCTGGTGAGCTTGTGATGGACAGCCCATCATCTGAGCGCCCTGTCATGGATCCAGCCTTATGCATGTGGGTCTTCATGTGGCGCTTCAGCTTGCTGGCCTGGGAGCAGGCGTGGTCACACAGCTGGCACTTGTATGGTTTTTCCCCAGTATGACTGCGCCGGTGCACCACCAAGTTGCTCTGGAACTTGAATGTCTTACCACAGAACTCACAGGATTTGACTTTGTTCTGTGTCTGAGGAGGGGTGGTGCTGTTTGGGGGCATTGGTGGTAGAGGAGGGGTACTTAGAAAGGGCGATTTAGGCCCTTGTTGAAAGGGATTGGGGTTTAATAGTCGATGCATAGGGTTGGGCCTGCTGGGTGAGAGGGGTGGTGTGGCATTGTTAGTGTTCCCTGCCAGCTCACGTAACCGCCTGGAAAAGTCCATGGACTGTGACTCTATGGCCATCGGTGTTAGCCGCATCACCCTCTCAAAGGCACTCGGGTGCTGGGAGATGAGGCCCATTTCCTCTGCACTAAGGCGTTCCAGTCGATGGGGGTCCAGTCGATGGGGGTCCAGGTGATGGCGGGGAGGCGGACTGACAAATGGTGGGGTGTTGGGGAGACGGTTTTCCACAAAACCAGGGGGTGGTTCTCGGAGTAAAGGTCCCGTCATCCTCAGTAGATGAAAGGGATTGTTGTCCCCCAGAAAGCTGGTTAGTGGAGACTGAGGGATGGAGTCATTGCCCATTGGAGGAGGCATGGTGAGTCGAGGGGTGAGGGCGGTGCTGGAGGGGTTGGCCTCCAGATAAATGCGTATGCCGTGGGTGTTCTGGGCATGCTGCAGCAGAAACCAGGCGCTGGGAAATGGCTGCTTACAGGTGGTACATATGTAGTTAGAGGGCTCATCTCTGCCACCTGCAGACAACAAAAGACAGAATAAATCATTCATACATCAATTCCTTTTAAGAGGTATATCATTTAAGATGAATACATATGCAACTTTAACAGAATTAACATGTTAAATATTTTTATTATTAACAGCTCATTTGCAGTGTATGAACTTTTTTCAGTTATTAGGCAACAAGCAAACATTCTGTCTAATACGCTCGGTAGCTGGAAAAACTTTTTCTCATCATGTTATCACATAAAAGTGACATACATAGTGCAAGTGCATTTTCATTCTGGACTGGCCAACTTTTTAGATGAGTCCTCAATTACAGGGTGCTGAATGTCTCACTAAAGGCAAAGAGATGCATTATCATTCAATTCTAGCTTATTCAGTACTATTCAAAAAAACTAAACCATCTACTAACCCAGTGAATGACACCAAAGGTGAGCATCTTGCATATGACACTTAAAAACATTTTAGGGGATTTAAACTCTTATTTTCTAACATGCTTTCACTGGAGACTCTAAAACATGGTTTAATTACGGTTTTCCAGAATTTCAAATTAAATAAAAAAAGGGCCCTGAGACACATGGGATTAACCATAATAACCTGATTTTTAGAATCTTTGGAGGAATAATGCAGCTGCTTTAATGTATTAACCACACAGATACTGTGGGATTCACTGACACACACACACCCTACCCCCCACACACACACATTTCCAAAGTACAAACATACACTGAGGTCATGCTAATTGTGCTCTTGTTTTCTCTTGTATTTATTCAATGAAAGCTCATTTTCTTGACCTAGTACTCCAATTTCAGATAGCGTGCAAAACACATGCTGCTCTAATTGTTTCATTATGTGTGTGTTGTAGTGTGCATCTGCACAGTGTGCATACTGACAAATACATATATACAAATTGCATATTAAAAAAAACTATGAAATATATGTAAAGTTTTTTTATGTAAATGTTTCCTAAAAAAAATGCATTAAAATAATTCAAATTTTGTAATTTACTGAATTCCATTTAGTTTAAAAGTGTAAAAAAAAAGTATTTGTTTTATTGAAATAAACACCACGTTCATTTTATGATTTGATAATTTATTTAATAATAAATAAATAAAAATCTGAATAATTCATGAGCAAATCTCACAGTTCGTCGCAGACTTGAGTGTGTTTGCATTAAGGAGTAGCAGCAAGGAGGTGGAACAGCTGTTCTCCTCCACAGTCCTGTAAGGCTTTTTGACTTAATTATAGCGGACATTAACACACATGCACACACACACACACACACACACACATACAATGAAAATAACAGCTCCCCATGTCTCAGCTTTTGTCTGCATGTTTCTCACAATCACAAGCTGTTTCAGTGTTGAATCTTAACACTTCAAAAACAGAAACATTCACTCCCTCTGTTCCTGTCATCTTCCTTCAAACTTCTTGTCTGCTCAGTAAAGTCAGTATGTGTGTGTGTGTGTGTGTGTGGGGGGGGGGGGGGGGGGTACATATGTGTGTGTGAGTGTGCTTCAGTCAGTGAACTAATGCACTGAGAAGCTTCTCCTCTCTGGTCACACTGGAAGGAGAGGGTCGTGGTTTTTGTTTAGGGAAAGTGTGTGTCTGTTTGTGTGTGAGAGAGAAAGAAGGTGTGTGTGCGTGTGTGCCTGCGCAAGCGCCCTCCCAGGGGAAAGGAGTCTAACGCAGATGGCAAATAAAGTATGCAGCCTGAGGCGAGAGCACATTATGCTAATTCTAATGTCAGCTGTACTTTAATATACGACTCTATTTAATCACCCCATTATTTCCTATTTCCATATGAAAAAAAAAACAGGGAGGGCGAAGGAGCCGCTCATCACTTTATTTGGTTGGACGCAGAACTCTGGGTTTTATGGAATGAAGAAGGAAACACTGCAAAGATCCTTCCGTCCTCTCCCTGAGTGTGACGTCCCCGCCCACCCCCTCTCACACTGAGTGATAACCTGTTGTATGAGTATTTACATTATTTTATAGAAACGCTAAGGCTTGCAGGCTGAACGAGCCCTAAACATGCTCTGTGCGTTGCATTATCACAATACACATTTGGAAAAAGAGTTTTAAGGAAAAGATGTGGCAAAAACAGCTGCAGATGTTAGCAGGTAGTTCAAACTGCAGTGGTTCCCAACACTCTTCCTTGAGGAACACCACTCTGCATGTTTTGTTTCCCTGCTTTGACACAGATGATTTGAAAGAATGTGTGATTAACGGGCTTCGGCAGAACTTGATGAAGTAAATAAATCACTAAATCAGATGTGTTGGAGCAGAGAAACAACTAAATCGTGCAGGATGGTGTTCCTCAAGGACCAGTACTGGGAACCACTGGTTCAGAGCATAAAGGTTAATGAGCGATCCGTTTTCCTTGCGTTAATTAAATTATAACACATTCTTGGATTTCAAGTCATTCTTTTCAAATAAATAATGCAAAGTTGTTTAAAGCTACTCATGAATAAGAAAAATTAGCTGCAGGGTTTTTGCCAGATATTTTTCCTCGTATTGCCGGGTCACATTTGGCCCCTTTCCATCCTCTCTGTGGGTTTATTTAACCGTCTACATGAGAGAAAAAGAGGAAAAATGCTCAGTAGCAAAACGGCTCAGTAAACATGCATGTATACAGCAAGCACGTTTGGCAAACAGAAGTTATTGCTTGAAAAAAGGAGTCATAAACAGCTGACGGCATCAGTGTGTGGTTTCTGTGTGGAAATGCAGCCTGGATCTCTGCCTACATTCAGTTACACGGAAAAATAAAAGAAAAAAGTGAGTTCTGTAGGAATATTTATACATATTATGATCGTCACACTAAATATAATGTCAAAACCATCAAATTTGCAAACAAAAGCTGTCTCTCCTCCTCCTCTTCCTCCCTCATTTGTCCATCCTGGCTCCAGGTGAAACCTCCCGTCTTCACTTTCACACAGAAGAAAATTCTCATTACCCACCGATTCCAGTTTTCACTATAATTCAATTTGCTGTAATTACTGCTGCTGCTGCTAATAAAAAAATGGAAGAGAGACTAGAAAAGCAAAGGTGCAGAGGTCAACTGGCAGTTAGCAGCGTTCATTTTCATCACAGTGTATTCATCTGGGGCGGCTAATGGCCCAATTTTCTCCCCCTCGCTCCTCAATAAATATTGCTAGAATTACAGGTTAAATAGCTAAATTAAATCACAGCTATTACACATGAAGGAGGGAGGAAAGAGAGAAGGAGTCAAATATGTACAATTACAGAGGGGGGAGTGTGCGCCGCCATAAACTGTGCGATTAATACGGCGAGTGTCAACGCAGCACGGTCCAGATATTACACAGATCCCCAGATCTCTGCAGCCAGAAGCTGAGCGGAGAGCAGGGAGCTGTTCGTGTTTCTGGCTGCCGGCAAAATATCTAATAAACCACAGGACAGATTTGATTAAAACTATTAGAAAAAAAAAAATCATTGGATGCGCATCTTAACATTGGATTCAAGGTGGTTGCCACAACTTTCTGGATAGAAAATGCGCAAATGGTTATAACTCGTTCAGTTTTACAGATATTGAGTGAAAATTTGGTGTGGTGGTAGTTGAGAGTCCTGCCCATAACACACTTAAAGTGCTGGTCACTATGCAAAACATTTGCTTAAAACTTTAGTATTAACTATTGAAGTGAACCCTGTTTGTTAGCAAACTGAGCCATGAACCATTAAATGGATTTTTATATTTTCATCGTTATCTAAATCTACAACTGATTAACTTTTGGTGCCATTTTTATTTAAGATAAGTGCCTTAATCAATGAATCTCAAAAGGCAAAAAAATGGCTAAAACTTCAGTTAGTTTTACAAATAATGAGCTAAAGTTCAATGAGATCATAGCTGGATTGTCATTTAATGTTGCTGTTTCTGTCATTAAACTGTAATCTTGTTTGAGCTCATTGCGTGAATGTTTCATAAACATTCACACTTTTGTGATTCATTGTTCTTCCGTACATTTTTCGGCATGATTCTCGTCTCACAGTTTTCAAGCTATTTCAACAAAACGTTCAGCTCTTTCAGGAGAAGGATGCTATGACTTTTGGTATTGGTGCAACTTTAGCTTTTTCAAATATTTAGCATTTTATGGCATTTTTGTCTCATTGAAAATGAATTGAGTTCATTTTACATCCTTCTTATGTTTAGATTTGTTTACAACCGTTTACGGATCCTTTTACAGTTTGTTCTGGTTCAGCTCATTTCAGCTTCCTTGTGCAAATTATAACATTTTCAGCTACTTTCAGCTAATTTTAGCAGGTTATTTTTCCTGCTTGTTTTGTGCTCCTTTCAGCTTATTTCTGCTAACTGAAAAACTTTTGAGCTTCTTCTATCTTCTTTCTGCTACTTTAAGCTTGTTATGCTCATTTCAACTTATTTCTACTAGTTTTAGCTTTTTCTGCTATTTCAGCTACTATTTAGCTGTTTAAATATTAATGTTAGCATTTTCAGCTAATTCCACATATTTTGCACTCATTTAAACTTTTTCCAGCCCAGTTCAGCAAAAATGTGCTCTCTCCACTTTCTAAGCTTCCTTCTGCCTTTTTAGCTACTTTTCAGCTGTTCGTGCTTATTTCAGCCTTTTTGTATTCATTTCTGCTTATTTCAGCATAGTTGGGCAAACGTGTTCTTTCAGCTTTTTTCTGCTAATTTAAGCTTGTTCTACATTTTCAGCTACCTTTTTTTTAGCATTTCTTTAGCCATTTTCAGCTGTTTTCAGAGGAATTCTAGTTTTTTGTGGTAATTCCTGCTGCTCAATTAACTTTGTTCTGCTAATCCCTGCATGTTATGCTCAAACTTTTTTCTGCAATTTCAGCTACTATTTTAACAGTTTTTATGCCAATTTTAGCTTTTTCAGCTAATTCCACTTTTAGTTCATTTCAACTACTTCCACTTCTTTCTGGTTGTTTAAGCTTTTCCCCTGCCTTTTCAGCAGTTTGATTTTTGTGCTAATTTCAGCCTTTTTTTAGCTAATTTCCTAATTGTTATGCTTATTTCTGCTTATTACACATAATTCGGTGGGCAAAAATGTTATTTCTGCTTTCTTCTGCCAAGTTTAAGCTTGTTCTTTCAGTTAAACTAGAATTAAGCAAGTTTTTAGCTAATGCCTGCTGTTCTGCAAATCCTTCTACAAGAAGCATTCACACTGCATTTTTGCAGGAAATGCAATTTCTTTAGTTTTCATTCTGTTCTCTTATATTGCGACTTATTCAGGTTTCATGAGTGTCACTGCATGACAACCTTTTTGCTGACATCTGACACGTTGGTGTGTTTCTGTGTGTGCATACATCCCACTCACAGCGAGAACAACAGCACCCAACTTTGCTGCTTCTGCGGAATTAAGACGAGTTTATTTCATGTGTCTCTTCGCCTAATGAGATCGTTTCAAACGCAGCGCTCGCTCGGCGCCGCATTCTTTTTAAGCAGTCTGTTAGTTTTGAATGAAGTGGTTCGAGTGGAGCCTTTTAAAGTCGCCCAACGTGCGTTTAAATTGGATTTAATAGCGCACAACTCGAATCACTACAGAACCACATACAGTAACGGCTTTAATTAAATATTTTGGTGATGTTTGGCTCCGACGGCAGAGTTTATCTGCAGCGTCTACGTCGTCCTCTCAGAGCTTTGGTTGACCAGACTCTGAAAGTCCTGGTGGGAGATGTGAGTCATCTCTGAGCTCAGATCTACAGATGCTGCTGGACACAAAACAAAAGATCAAAACCCTCCTGTGATTTATTGTCAGCCTGATGGCCCTAAGCTGGGCTCTCATATAACAGGTTAACAAAGAAAACTCATTGGAAACTTTAATTCACTTTAAGTTCGCACCAAATCGCCATCGGACAGCAAATATCGGTTTGTTTTGATTCATTTTGCCTCCTAAGTCTCAGTTATTTTAAATGTTGTCTTTTTAAGACAGCACTTGGGTCAGCTTGTGCTCTTTTAAACATGCTCTATAAATAAAAATGTTATTAAAAAGCTCTTATTCCTTTGAGAATGTTTCAAAACTCCTCATGGCACAAACTTTTTTAATTTTTCCAAAAGCACTCGTTGAAAAGAAAATTTTATTTTCTTCTGAATGAGTTTCTCAAACAGTATGAATCTAAACGCTTATGCTGATGTGGCAACGTACTGAACATACATAAAAAGATGCAATATTGTTTTCTACATTGATGCTTGTAGATGATGTGTTATTACTTCCAGTCCTAATACAAATATAACTGTAGCACAAAATAAAAAAATAAAAACGGCTGCATTAATTTATTCTTTCACTCACATCAAGGGACATGTGACAGTGAACCTAACATGCATGTCTGTGTGATGAAAACCGGAGCACCTGGAGAAAACCGACGTGTACTGGAAAAGTGTGCAAACTCTGCACAGAAAGGGCAAGAGGTGAACCTTCAGGTACAGGTGCATCTAAAAAAATTGAAAACTGAAAAAAAGTTTGTTTTTTTTGGGTCAGTAATTTCAGAAAGTGAAACCCATTGATAGATTCACTACACTGAGTGAAATATTTCAAGCCTGTATTTCTTCTCATTTAGATGATTATGGCTTACAAAATAATGAAAAAACACAATTCAGTGTCTCAGAAAGCTCAAAACAAGAATATTAAACAGCCAGCTTTTGGTACTTTTGGCAGTGTGGGCCAGTGCCAAGTCCTGTTGAAAAATGAAATCATCATCTCCATAAAGCTCCTCAGCAGAAGGAAGCATGAAGTACTTTAAAATGTCCTGGTAGATGCTGTGTGGACTGTGGACTTCAGAAAACACAGTGGACCAAGACCAGCAGAGTACATGGCATCAAACCAGTGATGAGCAGTCAGGGGAGGCAGGTGAGTCCGTGCCTCTTATGGTAAGTAAAATACTAACGATGATAAGAGAAAATACATTTGACCACTTGACTGTTCTATAAAACGTTTATATAAAACTGTTTTCTGAATTATTTCAACATTTCAATGGTCAAAATCTTATAATTTATGCATTACCTGTTCAAGCACATGGAAGAAATGTGGGCGAGGCAGTGTAGGGCTGCTGTTCACCTCTGGGGGCGCTGTGTCACACAAAATATATGAAGTAGGTGGTTGGAGCATGCCCATTACAGTCTCACTTTATATATCCAATATACGTGTTTGATTACACATATGCTGCACATGCTGATGTTCTATAGTCTAATATATTGAATGCATGTGTGTGACATATTTCTTCTTTCTAATCGGTCACAAATGCAAGGTTAAAATACACAGGGTGAGGCAGAAAGTATTGTGCCTCACTTATAGGGGGCAGTACTGCCCTATAGGGACAATGAATGCACCTTGTTATGTAGAGGGGCGGGAGTGTAGCAAACAGTAAACTCATTTAAATTTGTTTAGACAAAATGGAAGATCATATCTCAAAACTTAAGGATTTCTCTAAACTCGATTGTCAGTCGAAACAGAAAGTAGAGAGAGGAAGACCATCACCGGAGCTGAAAGAGCTGCTTCAAACAAGCGGAAAAAGGCAACTCACTCTTTTCAACCTGAGTTTGACCTTACATTAAATATTTTGGAGGGTTTTTGCCATTATTGTTGGACATTATGGTGTTGATTAAAGAATAACTGGATGCTAAATTAGCATAAAACAGCTAAATAGTAGCTGAAATCGCAGAACATGCTGAAACTAGTAGAAAAAAGCTGAAATGAGCATAACAAGCTGAAATTTTCAGAAAGAAGTTAGGCTAACAGGAGCAGAAATTATAACAAAAATGTTGAATTTATCTAAAAACAGCTGAATTTAGCTAAACATGCTAAAAATGTAGCTAAAAATTTATAACAAGCTTAAATTAGTATAAGAAAACAGAACACGTTTGGTCAATTAGAATGAAAGAAGCTGAAATGAGCTTAAAAAACTGGAAAGTATCTGAAAAAAGCTGAAATTGGTTTAAAAAAAAGCTAAAAAGTAGCTTAAAAGGCAGAAAAAAGTCAAATTACAATAAGGAAGTGGAGCACATTTTTGCCGAATTAGACAGAAAAAAGTTGAAATGAGCGCAAAAATCTGGAATTAGCTGAAAATGCTTAAATTAGCATAAAACAGCTAAATAGTAGCTGAAATAGCGGGAAAAAGTTGAAACTAGCAGAAATAAGTTGAAATTAGCATAACAAGCTGAAATAGCAGAAAAGTTAGAAGAAGCACAAAAATGTTCTAGTTATTAGAAAAATTCTGAAAGGAGCACAAAACAGCTGGAAAAAAAACCTGCTGAAAGTAGCTGAAAAAAGTTTAAATTTGCACAAGAATGCTGAAAGTAGCTGAACCAAAACAAAATGTGAAAGGAGCAGTAAAAGGTTGTAAACAGATCTAAAGATCTGAAGGATGTAAAATGAGCTTAATTAATTTTCTATTAGGAAAAAACAATGGCAGAAAAGGCTAAATATTTTAAAAAAGCTAAAGTTGCACCAATACTAAAAGTCATAGCACCCTCCTCCTGAGCAAGCTGGACGTCTTGATATATGATTTGTTGAATTAGCACACAAATTGTGGAACAAGAAAGATGCTGAAACATGTACGGAAGGAAAAATGGATCACAATAGAGTGAATGCTTCATAAACATTCACACTATTAAAGTGAACTTTAGGTGTTGGTTTGCAGCAGAACAAAGACTAATCCAGATTTTTTAAAAATCAACTTGAGCTCAATTTATTCTTGCTTTCTGATTTCCTGTAATCACTCTTTCATCCCAGCTTGCTAACTTTAGCTTCAGGCCGTCATATTATCCAGCCAGCAAAGGATTATTAGTGTACAAGGTGTGTGTGTGTGTGCACGTGTGTGGACAAGGCCTGCACTCCTGACAAGAAAAAGCTTGTACTGTGAACTTGAAAAGAGAGCTGAACCACATTAGGCTGAACTTAGCTCATTAGAGGAGTCGAGCGGCAGCTGAAAGAATAAGACGAGAGCGGAGATCCTCCGTCCCTCACGCCACGAGATGAGTCAAAGCGAGCGCAATCCAAAAACAAACGGCTGTGTGTGTGTTTGTGTGTGCGTGTTGCCTGCTGTTAACAAATTAGAAGGATTACGAGAGGAGAGTGCCAGAGCATACCAGCTAATCCCACACACTGGCCTGCACCGCTGCACCTGGGGAGCATGTATGAACTGTCTGAGTGGCAGGGAGAGCCTCGGCAGTCTTTATAATCCTGCACACACACACGACACTGAGGTCACAGCTGATACATGTCACTCTGAACGTGTCTGTTGATGAAATGTTCCTGTTACTGAGGCTGATGTGACAGTTAAAGAGCCTTTTGTTGCACTTCATCAGGTCTCAGCTGATGTGTTATTTGGAAAGTAGCTGAAACACTGCAGCTCTTCTCATCTGTCATCCTGTCCGTGTGTGTTATACGCAGCTATCTTCAATGCAACAAAACCAATACGGCTCTAACGTTTCACTGATAACCACAACGCAAACAACTAATGTGTCACAGCTGGCTCTTCTAAAAGTCGTAAAGACCCCAAAATTTAAAATGATGGCATAATATGAACACAGATATTTATTGTTATTCTGTGTGTGTGCTGTGTAAACTGTTTATTTATGAATTTATTTTAGCTGAACACCATTCAGAGAAAACACTGATGACCAGAGAACATAATTATAGCTGCTCATTTTATCAGTAAATCTTGTTTTTGTTTTTTTGTTTTTTAAATGAAGAACTCATTTTAAAACTGAACCATGAGCAAACACAAAAAAATGACAATAAATAATAAAAAAAAACACAAGTTTGATCAGTTGTAGCAGAGAGCATCATGGGATTGACATTTTAGATCATTGTTTTAGTTTAGTTTTTTTTTTTTTTTTACTGAGCATGTGAGACTTGTACAAAACATTTCATCTAGTTCCTACATCTCAAATGGAGAATAGTGACTCATCACTTTAAATATTGTAACTATGTTGGGTTTAGGAAAACATTGTTAGCTTGAACTGCTAATCAGAATCAGCTTTATTATCATTGCACCTAAGCACATCCAAATTACATTTCAGTAGAGTCCATGTAAAACACAAACCAACAGACATGGGTAGATGGAGGTGTCCGAGGCTGCAGCCTCGTGGGAGGTGCTGCCCTTTTCATTTAGATAAGGAAAAGAGAAACACAAGGGAAGAGGAGCTGTAAAAAAAATCATATTTCACACTGTGTTCTAGATGGGAAAGTGTGAAAGTTGCAAAAAAAAAGACATCAGCAGAGAAATGGCAACATATTGATGACATTATAATGCATGTGCATGAGGAAGGCCGACGAATGTGGTGAGTTTGTCCATGAACACTGCCAGATATTTCCATAGTCCTGATAAGAGATAGTGCAGTGTCTATCAGCTGGCTCAGCTCTGACGCAGGTCCACAGATGTCCTCGGGAAGGAAGCGGGTGGAGGGGAGCAGAGCTTCTTGTTCACTTAACATCCAGGAGAGTTTGGGATGGTTGGCCAATTCAAGGCCGACAAGGGGGAGCCAGATTCAGATAAGTTACTTTGGTCAAGCTCTGCTTGATTTCTGTCTGCCTTTATAGTTCTACTGGTACGTCTCAATGGTGACTCCAAACAACCAAATTATTGTGGTCAGCACAGCCAGGCCGAGCTCGTAGCTAATGCTAATTAGCCTGGTCACTGAGCATGACAAGAAGCAAATCCTGCTGAATTTCCAGGTTTAATGTCATTCCCAGACCCAAGTTCTGAATCAGATATGGGTAGCAGGATGGCTCAGTGGTTAACACTGTTGCCTCACAGAAATATGAGCCTGGGTTCAATCCCTGGTTTGGACTCTCTGTTTGGAGTTTGCATGTTCTTATGTTTGCGAGTTTTCTTCAGGTACTCCGGTTTCCTCCCACAGTCCAAAACACGCATGTTGGGCTGCCTTTAGGGCCAGGCCTCCCTTGCAAAAAAGATCTGTGACATCAATGGCATTTGCATGGTTTAAATTAATAATATTAATATATACTTATAATTAAATCTGTTCTTCATACACCTTTTTTTTTTTTTTGCCTTTTTTGGTTCTTATTAAAGTGGGTGCCAGTAGAAACAAACCTGCTTGCAGACCTTTTAATTTAAGATTTTGTCCAGATTTAATTTATTGGTGCAAATCTGCAAAAGAACCAAAGCATTTAGATTTATTAACAAACTCTATCGGGACATGGCTGCTTTACCAATCCAATTACACCGTGCACATGTGCGTCTGTAAAATCAGTAAGAACTGGTTAACCTTCAAATAGAGTTTATGAAGGCTTCAGTTTCTGTAAGCAGGGCATTTTCAAGAAGCAAGTGTAAAAAAAAACAACTTTTGATCATATTTCAAATATTATAATAAAAATTAGACAAAAGTAGATCCCAACTCTAGTAATAAACAAAGTATTTTTAAACACAATGAACTCCTGCCAAGAACAACTTACCCTTTTTTTTGCAGGGATTTGCTTCCAGACTAATGTGTTCAGCTTCCTGAGTGGAAACATCATAAATATCCATGTTTTTTTTATTTTTACATTAACGCAGATCCTCTTTTTAGAGACAATCCTTCGTGTTTTTGTCTGCTCAGGTTGAGTCATCGACATCTTGTCAGGTGGAGGGTTGGCGTAGACACAGTGGAGGAACTCTGCCATGAGCTTGATGTGACGGAGATGTTGGTCCAGCACATTTTTGGATCCTATACTCATCTCCCCGTCACCCGTCTAATCCAAATCCCCCCTCTTTCCCTTCCCCTCCCCGAACACAAAGCTAGTCCAAGATGCACTCAGCCAAGTAGGAGTCTCCTGGAACATGCAAGCCAGAGCTCTGTCCAAGACTGTGATGTAGCAGAGCCTCTCCTGTCTGAATAAGACATATTACAGCTTTGTCTGACAGCGGCATCAAAAGGAAAATCTCTCTGCTTCTGTGTTGTTCCTGCACGGCTCACCTGCTCTTCCTTACTGAAGCAGACAGCTTTATGAATTCAACATTATGCCCTCTGATCTGCTTCACCTTTCCAGCTTTCAGAGCAAAGTGGAGATGTTTCAGGTGAACATAACCTTTAGCTGATATTTTATTACACATGCATGTCAGGACAGCCTCCTGCTTCAGAGACATGCTCTGAAAAAGACAAATCCGGAGAGTTTTTGAGCACATGTGATCAGTTTAAACATTTTGTTAAATACTCATTTGTCTCCTATTTAATGTCTGCAAGAATTTGAACCAAAAGTTAGATTTTTAGTTGATTCAAGTAAAACAGAGGAGTGATCTGGAGCCTGGGGTCTGACTTTTGGTCAGGCTCGACTTGTTTATACAGCAACAGCAGTTAGAAGTGGAGCAGGTCGAGGAGATCCAGACCAGAGAGGGGCGAGCAGGAATGGTGGGACGGAGAAAAAAAAAAAAAGATGAGGGGACAAGTTTGTGCTACAGAACCTTATAAGGTCTGAAAGTGTGCAGTAAAGGCAGCAGAGTCACTGTAAGGGAACATATACCGAACAAATGGAACTCATACAGTGTTCACATGATTCATGCAGCTTAAAGTGGTCTTCATAAATGTCAAGAGTTAAATTAAACCTAATTTAAAGAATCGTTTGTGTTGATTATACCTTTGTTCTCATTCGTCCATCATTTCTCCCACTTTGAAATGTCTGTGAAGCCTTTTTCTGCGCAGCACATAATTCAAAAACACTTTAACAAAAAAAAAAAGAGAAAATGAATATGACTACGGCTTACATGATGGTTTGTTAGAGTAAAATTTCTTATTGCAAAAGAGTCTGTTCTATAAATATTAAAAACGACTAGAAAGTTCCTGGAGAAACTTTGACAGAGACTGCCACGTTGCGGCCATTTAAAAATTTTGATTTGAAAGTATTAGGTGTTGGGGTTTGCTCTCAGCTACCACGATGCAAAATTTCAGCTCAATATGGCTGAAAATCAATGAGTTATAGTCCATTGTGAGTTTTCTGAGGTAGCTGTGGCAGCCATCTTGATCCAAAATGGCTCCAAATGTTAATCAGTGTTTTGTTCAGGGACCTCTCCACTCTAGGTCATGTGACCTCACTGTGGCAGTTAGAGGCTGTTCGGTCAGTGTTTTTCAATACAAAAGATTGTATCTTTGTTTGCAAATTACATCGCCATGGTAACTCCAAACACAAATAAAAGTAATAGCACACATCACGGTCCCGAGCCGATCATTTTGATATAACATTTGTGGGGGTACACATTGCGGTTTGGGCTGCATTAATGTTGATGGAAGAGTAAAGCCCCCAGTATACTCCCGCGTACGTCCATCCACATGGAGGTACGCGCATACGTATGCGGAGGGTTGAGACTTCATACTTGAGCGTCCACCCTGAGCAGCTGCAGAGCAGCTCTGCAGACAAGGTGTGTTTACCTTGGGGACAAATTGAGGTCACCGATTGGTCATTAGCTGACACGCCTACTGGATTGATTGACAGGTCAAAAAAAAAAAGGAAAGCTGGCAGCCCCAACTGCAGCGGTGTTCTATGTTTATATGTTGTTAATAAAAAGTTCTAAAAAAAAAAAAAAAAAAAACGGAGCGCTGGCCCTGCAGCCCACACATCAGATCAACCCAAAAGGAAATCTCCAGACCCTCCTGCAGCCATGCTGGGACTGATTTTAATTTGCTCGTGACACATTCCTTCATTTCTCACCATTTCTGTCATAGCATCAACGGAGGAGGAAGAGATCTCTTGCCTCTTGGCAAAAAAAAAAAAAAAAAAAAAGAAAAGGCCTGATCAGGGATGAAGAAGGGGAATTTAATACATTGGTGTCGCATACAAAACAGTCTGTTGCCAGGCAGTTTATTGTGCGACACCGCGTACGCGGTCGTAAAAATTGAGCTTTGCGGGACATGCCCTGCGGAGGTATGTGCGTAACTCCGCATACGTACGAGGAGGTACACGCGTACATACGTATGCGGGAGCATACTGGGAGCTTAAGATGTAAAGTTAAGAAACCCTTGTCAGGTGGATAATAAAATGTGGCTGCCTGATAAGGCAGTCCCCAACTATAAGTTATCAGGTCTCTCTTGTAAATGAGTCCTCGAGGCTCAATGGGATTTACCTGTCTAAATAAAGGTTGAATGAAAAGTTGCAAAAATGCTTTCAATAATTTTTTTCCTAATTTTTTTTATTTTTTTTTATCATAATCAAACTAACTCAAGACCTATTCTTTTGCAATAAATGTTTGATTTTGGTTGCTACTGAAAGTTGAATCTCGAAATGTCTCTCTGAAACAGTCAAAATGGGTCGTAATGTTCCTTGGACTGACTTCCAGATGTTTGAAACCCACTGAAAACAGATTAAACAGAGTTCTTTTTTTATAAACAGATGCCTTTAGATGCTAGAGTTGGGAGTTATTAGTTCAGAAACCAAAACGGACCACAGCCTGATGACTGACCCGGTTCTGGTTCAAGCCTGAGAACAATGGCACAAATACTAAAAGTTTCTCATGGATTTATTCAAAAAAGACCAACAGATTTTCTGCGGACACCACATAAAAGCTCCGATAGGCTCAATGAGCTGCCAATCAAAAGCTAAGTATGCTGGCTGTATTTGAAAATTCACCAACTCAAAAAGGTTTCCATGGAAACCAGACTTATAAATCAGAATACAGGAGAGATTACGCACAGCTACCCACTAATTGGAAGTGATGCAATACTTTTACACCAATGGACCTGTTTAAATACAATTACACAGAGTTAAAATTAGAAACTAAATGTTAAAAACAATGGGTTGAAACTGATTTATACTGTAAGGTGTTCTCCATCTGCATACTGCGTTGTTTGAGAAGGTCCAACACAGTGAGACAAGTGTGTTATTGTTCATGTTATTGATTTGTAAATGAGCTGAATTAGTTAAACAGATTAACTTTAAAGCTAACAGCCACACAACCCTTCAACTATTTACAGTCCTGGTTTGGGATCAGCCCTGGAAAAAGAAGCAGTGTGACAGGAAAGATGAGGTGAAAAGTGATGAGACAACTCAGCAGCCAAAGCAACTGAGCCAAAGGAAGGAAAAAATTGTTCGAACTCCTCCAACAAATTCCCAAAAAGTTTCAACAGCAACAAAATTAAATCGCTCTGATGTATGGAGCCATCTCTCAAATGTTTTTAATTTTAAGGAGCAGAGGAATTCTGCCATTTTTAAGTCAAACGACCTTCATAAAATCTACCTGCCAGGAAAAACAAACTATTTTTCACACCTGTAGACAGAACAACAAATTGCTGGTGAGCCACTTTTATACGATTCAAGAAGTGAACATTTAGGTCACTGCAGGAGCTGCTTTCTGTGCATGTGAGAGCTTCATCCAGCTGTTGTAGTGAATTCACTGATCTGATTTCCCCAGCCAGAGGAACTCCTCACTACTGCCTGGCAGACGGTGCCAAGGGACTAAAAAAAAAACCATGTCGGGACGTCCTCAGAGGTTCTGACGCCTGCTGTTGGTGGGTCCCACTTTATGAAAGGGGCTCCAATCCTGCCGTCACTGTAAACGCCTGCATGGGTGGTCATTCAAACGCTACTGCGCTGAGACGATCCAACGGCATGACGCGATGCGAAGAGTGGAGAAACAGGAGAAACCCTCTGGTGAGGAAATCCTGCACCCGCCAACCTGCAATTTTCTCCCAGGAATGCTTTTTATTTGTGAGCCTGCCTGCAAGTGGAGTCACAGAGGCAGGAAGAGAAAACATGTGCAGACAGAAACTTTGACACAACATACAACAAAGATATATTATATAAATAAAATCTGTGCCTGAAATGATCAGCAACGCTGCGCTGGCTGTGAAAACAGCTTTCTTCGTGAAACTCTGTCTGTCTCTGCGAAGAAAGACAAAGAGCGTGGAGGGCCCGAGTGTTTTTCAGCAGACGACGGGCTGCCAGTTTTTGGCCCTCGGCCAGTATTGTTTACCCCGCCAGCCCCGAGCCTCGCTCTGCATTGTAAACGATCCCAGCAGATAATGGGGCAGTTTTCGCCTCCCCAGCAGGTAGAAAAACTGTTCCCACATGGGAGGGCCCTCAGACAGACACCGCTCTCTCAGCTTAAACAACATTAAATAAAAACATCATCTAAATGTATTACTTTTGGTCCTGGGAAACAGGACACTTTCTGCTTTCTCAGGAGAAAAACAAAAAAAAAACAGAACTACACATGATATTGATTTATTTAAAGATGAAAAAAAACAGACAGCAACATGCCGGCTCCTCTCCTGCAGCCCTCTTTTTGTTATCTGTGATGTTGCCCAAAGAAATCGATAGAACAACTGTAGCCAGCAAGCTTTGTTTATCTTTTTCTTTTTTTTCTAAGTGAATAATTCAGGGTTGTCAGCAGGGGTGAGGCGAAGCTTTGATACAAAACCAGAGTTTCATGTTCAGGGGGAATCCATTCCCTCCTTATCCCACATTGCTTCCACACAGAAGTTTTGGTAAACTTCTGCACGAGCTGACCACAGAAAACTGCTGAACAGTAAAACGGTTGGAGAATAAAAGCAAGTATGGTTGAAGTTGCTTCAGTTTAGAGTTTCTGTGGGTGTTGAATGAAGCGAAAAATGGACTGAATGTTTCCTAAAATGACCGAGTATTTTTTAAACGTTTGAGGTTGTTTCAAACAGACTAATTAAAATGTTTTATTTCTAATGCTGTATAATCATTAATACTTATTATAACTTACACCAACACTCAAACATCCCTATCAGTCATTTTAGGCTGTTCTTTGTACCAGTGGTTGCCAACCTTGGACCCTGAGGAACACCATCCTGCATGTTTTCGTTGTTCCTCTGCTCCAACACACCTGATTTGAATGAAAATGTTCTTCCATAATTAAGGAAGTAATTAAACCACTGAATCAGGTGTATTAGAGCAGAGAAACAACTAAAGCATGCAGGATGGTGTTCCTCAAGAACCAGGGTTGGGAACCCCTGCATTTATACAATGTGACAAGATCTAATATGAAAGCTAAATATTCTAATCATCTCGTGTTTTTGTTCAGTTAAATAAATTTAGAATTAACCTTTATTCTGTCTGTTTCTGAACCAGGTTCCTCAACACCAGCAGATGTCAGATTAACACAATATGAGTATTGTTTGTAGACATACGAAAATATTTAACCTGCTGACATAAACTGAGCATTTCTTAGTCTTTCTATCTTTTCTCCTTTCCTCAATCAGCTGACAGAGAAACAAATCAAAACTGTTTCCTGAAGCTTAATTCTGGTTGTTTAGGATATATATCTGAGAAAAAGCAAGATTATATTTAATCTGTGATAAAATAATCAACATAATCCAGGAGTGAAAATAAAACAAGGCACAGAAAACTGTGGAACGGAGAGGCAGAAAACAAACGATGCACATGAATCATTAAAAAACAAAATTAGTAGACAGCAACTAAAACATGCGGGATGGTGTTCCTCAAGGACCATGGTTGGGACCCACTGCATTTATACATTGTGACAAGATCTTATATGAATGATTAGTTGAGTTATATCTGTTTCAGACGTCGTCTTAATGATTCAATAATTTTGTCCAGATTTAAATTTATTGTACATATTTGTGGGTAAAATTGGTTGAAAGTCTTGCGTACTCCAGCTGAGGTTGATAAAACACCTTCAGATGGTTTTAATTACAGAGACATGCAGAAACTAACAGGGAGCTTTTTGCCATTACTAACAAACCAACAGGTTTAAATTACTCTTCTGAGCTGTGGTGGCGTGTTGTACAGCCGAATAGTAACTGGAGAGATTTAAACCCTCCCAAACAAGAGGATCAACATGTATTTGTCAGGCCATGTCACCCTCAGCTGCATGTGAACATCCACACACACACACACACACACACACAACAAGGCAGCAAACATTTCCAGCAAAGTCACTAAAGCTCGATGTCCCACCTTCACCATGGACACACAAAGCCCTCAGCCTCTTGTAATTGAGGTTTAAATCCTTTCCTAACATCCTTCCATCCCTCACTCCTCACCAAACATGGATTGCGCCAACACTGAGCCCCTAATCCCTCCCAGTTTAACCAAGTGAGAAATTAGCTTTTGTTAAGTGGTGATTTGGCCGGTACTAAACGCCAGCAGACTATTGTAGAGGAGAGGGGCAGTCGAGAGTCTCAAACGCTCTGTAAACGCTCCCCGTCTGCGTGGCCGGAGTGAACTGCTGCAGCAACAAAAGCTGTCAGATTCTCTGCATCATTCTCCGTTTGGCGGGAAAAAAATCTGTTGTTCTTTCATAAAATGTTAGGAAAGGTCTGTTTGTGTTACTTCTATCAGAGGTGTTGTCTGCCTCAACTCCCACGTTTTGTACCCATCTCTGATTTGATGTAAAACCACAATGTGCACATGGAGCTGCAGAGAAAGCCAGCAATGATGGACGACACACGGAACGGCAGCACGCTCAGATCCTCAAAGCTGCAGAGAAGGAGCCGGCTGTTGTAGCAGGAGGAGATGAGACAAAGCCCGGCGTCATCTGAGACTCAGCGGGGAGAGATCTGCCACAGGAAGGCTCAGAGACTTCAGGAGGGAATTCAGAGTTTGCACTGTGATATAGCTGAAAGGACGGAGATATAAAGGCTAAAAAATATATATCAAAGAGCTGCTGGAGAGAAAACCGTCAATGACCAGGGTAACATATTTGTTTTATGGCAAACCGGAAAAAAAAAAATTCTGTTCATGTTTATCTTTGTTCTATTTGTTGCATTCTTGTATTTTCTTTTGTTTGCAATTTGCTCCTCCATCACACCTGAGCTCCATCAACCAATCAGTCAGCACACCTGTTATGAATGCAATCAATTACAATCGGATTGTTGCCATTTGGCTTTTTCAGCCACTTGTGCTGGTTTTCTTTTCTTTTCAGACTTTTATTCTGGACTTTATTTTATTATTCAACTCCATGCTTTAGCAGTTAAAAAGCCACCCGCTTTGAATGTTAGTTGCTATCATCCCCATAGGTTGCCTTCAGACTGTCCCTCCTGTACCTCCTAGTAGGTTTAAAGGTACATTCTTATTGCTGATAACAGGCTCAGAGTCAGTGCTCTGGGTCAGGTGTAAGGTAAGGTTTAGCTTAAGGGTTAAATAAAGCAAATAACCTTCCGGTTTTACACATGTGCAAAGCTGCTTATTATCAGCAATAAGAACGTACGTTTAAACCTACTAGGAGGTAGGAGGGACAGTCTGAACCCTACCTATGGGGATGATAACAACTAATAACGGCCATTTAATGACTGATAATGTTCAAAGCTGCTGGTTAAAACTCTGTTCACATCTTTATGCAGAACATTGTAACTGTTAACCCAAAAGGTATTTCTCTGAGCAGCGAATGTTCAGAAATGTTTTTTTGTGAATGCTTAATAACGAATCACAGCCCAGGGAGATGCCACCTTAAGTGTGTTTAAGATTGTGTTCCTTCACACCGTTAATTGATGCTGTAATTTATTTATTTGAACCCAACAGAAAGGGCCTGTTTGTAGTCTTTGAAGACCCTTCAATGTCTCCTCTAAGCACCCTCCTTGAATCTTTGCAGCTTAACCTAAAGCACAATTCTTTAAAAACCCCATGAGGGTGATATATTTTGTAATTTACTTGGGGGGATGTGACTAAACAAGCTTATGTAGCACAAAAATGTTTTGCTTTTCTGTTAATCATTTAGCACCCCCAGTGCCCTGTGGGGGTCCTGACCATCAGTCTGGAAACCATTGCCCTGCTCCACTCACATATTTCTTTTAATGAGGACCATCAGGTCCAACTTGGAGGTCTGGAAACTGCTCAGAGTTTCTCAGCTTCTCGTTTAAGTTTTTTTTTATTTTGTTGCTTTTTTTATTCATGTTTTATAAGATGACAGAATATTCTCACATAAACCTTGGAGTTTATCAACCCATCATCCCCTGCACAAATCAGCAGATTCATGTGAATATATATATATATATATATATATATATATATATATATATATATATA
>NC_056518.1:27508808-27510069 GCF_014905685.2 Nematolebias whitei | reverse complement strand
ATATATATATATATATATATATATATATATATATATATATATATATAAAAGCATGTGCACACAGAGATTGTGAATTATTAGTTATATTAGAGATGTTTCACCATTTTCATAAGAAAACAATGCAGAATAAACAAAAAAACGACAAAGTAATCACATGCAGCGTAAACAGATGCACACGCAGAACCTAAAAATAAAATATACTATACACGGTGAGAAAACTGGAAACTGCAGGGAAACATACATTTCATGATGCAGCTGAAAGGCATTGGCAGTGCAGGTTTCTCACGAGGGAATACGACCTAAATTCTCATCAGAAGTAACGACGAATGATCGCAGATGGAAGATTTGTCTGTATCGCCTCCATGAAGCTCCTCGGTCAGTTTCTGTCGTTTTGTCGGTCTGACTGCAGCTTCGTGGTCAAAGTCACAACTGAAAATGAGCCGGGTCTGATCTAAATCCAACAGTCTGAAAACTAAAACAAATCTTACATTTTATTCTGATTCCTCTTGACGTGATCATTTCAGCTCCGGGAAACTGAAGCAAAGGCTTAACTTTTTTTTTTTGTAAATAAGGAGGGTTCAGTTTGAAAAGGGATGTCATTTCATGACAAATTCTAACAGCAGGTGGTTAAAAGAAAGAAGGCAAAGAGAAACTGTAATCCCAGAAGTTTTAAAGTAGAATGTATTTTTATGACTATTTGAATAACCTTTTCTTTTATCACACAAAAAAAAGCTTTGACATTTAAAACGAATTAATGGATTATTTTGTTTCACTGTCAGTAAAATTGTGAGCTCTTAAATACAAGTAAGTAAGTAATGCAATATATAATATGTAAATGTGTGCTTGTATCTAAAAAATAAAATGGTAATTTAACATAATATAGCTTTCTTAATCATACTGCTGATATTTGTTGTTCAAACTAAAAAAAATAAAATGAAAAAACCCTGGTTTGAGCAGAAAATAAAGAAAATGAAAGAGCTTCTGGTTTTGACAGCCATCGGTGCTGTCAGGACTTTGATTCTCTTTTAATTAATTTTACAACTTTATTTTCTCCATAACTCTGTCATTAAAACGCAGGAATATTCAGGATTATCACATTTAGTTTTTTTTTATCTGAGGCTGTGCTTCATTTCCATTGTGTTGATGAGTTTGTTGGCTGCAGCCGCAAAGTCTCCACAGTTCTGTTGGTTTCTGGATTTATTTTGTTGTTGCACCCATCCATCCATCCATCCATCCATCCATCCATCCATCCATCCATCCA
>NC_056518.1:27443540-27508798 GCF_014905685.2 Nematolebias whitei | reverse complement strand
CATCCATCCATTCATCCATCCATCCATCCATCCATCCATCCATCCATCATCTTTGTCCGCTTCCTTTCCAGGTCACGCAGGAACTGGTGCATATCTCCAGCGGTTCTTGTGAGAGAGGTGTGGGACACCCTGGACAGAGTGACTGCACACAGAGACAAACTAGAAACACACCTGTTGACACTCACCCACACCTAGTGACAATTTTAGAGTCGCCAATTAACCTACATTAATGTTTTGGTCTGTGCCGTCATGATCTGTCATAGTTTGAACCCAAATGCAGGCAGGAGTCGAAAGACTCAGGAATACAGTAATAATATGTATTTAAACAACACAATGTCTAACGTGGCAGCAAAACTTAAATAATGAGGTGACTTGGGGGGAGAACAGGACATCCACGGACAATGAGACACCGAATAAATAGGAACACCCGGGATTGACGATGAACGACACCTGGGGTGGTTAGGGTAGAGGGCAGGTGTGTTGGAGCCAGAAAGACACAAGAGGTGACAAGCAACACACACTAATCCTCACACGTGGGAGGAAATCAAAGTACCCACGCGTGCACGGAGAGAGCATGCAAGCTCCACCCAGAACCCCCAGCCCGGAGGCGAACCTGCAACATTTTTACAGTGAGGCTACGACTCTAAAAATTGATTCAAAATCAAACCCTTTCTGCGTTCATTCTTCAATGCTAAAAAAACTAAATGAAGCATAAAATCACACAAATGACTGAACTCCAGAGCAACGATACAGAAACTACAGGGAGCTAACATCAGACAAGGTTGTCCTTCAATCTATTCACTTTAACTGTTTTAGAAAATGCATTTAAAAAAAAATTGAACAGGTTTCAAATGACATAAAAACGTGGGTAAATTTAAAGCTGGTAAATTAATAAAGTATGCGACTAATACTGGTGTTGCATCACAAGAGCTGAAAGGAAGCTGCTCGTTTCATTTTGGGAGATGAATTGAAGAAGATCAGATTCGTATCAGACGCGAAACATTTTCACAAAAAGCTGCGAATGTGTTCCGTCGTTTGAGAAGTCTGCTGTTTGAAACGAAGAACTGAGAGTAAACAATGGATTCACAAATGGCTGCCAGCCAGCCTCTGACTCTGCGTGCGTGCATGTGTGCGTGCGCGTGTCGTATGATAAAATTAGGATGGGGGTTTTACTGAAAAGCTTTTCTCTTCGTTCTCGACAAATAAACATTTCGTAAAAGTTATGAGCAGAAACGGAGTCGCCGCCTGGAAAAACAAACCACACCAATCTGCCATCTTTGATAAAGCCACAACCCCCCCACCCCCCCACCCCCCACCCCATGCCTCACCTTCATCATCCCCACTCGTCTTCATCGTGCACACTCCTCCTCCACCAATCTCATCACTGATGCCGGGACATCAATTTTGCAAGTCGCCAAAAATTACCATGCATGAATGCAAAAAAGGCTGATCAGGAGTAATTAACACGGCTTCATATGCAAATTTTATTAATGCAGAACTACAAAGTCATTATGCAAATGAGGGCTTCGTCGAGCCTCTTGACAAATACTCGCAGCTCCAGCCATCGAGATGGATGACAAGTCTGCTCACTCAGTTCAGACTGGAGGGATGCCTGTGTGTTTTAGTCTAGTTAGCGGATTAGCACTGGCTAGTGCTGCTGGCTAGCTCTGTGTGTGTGTGTGTGGGTCCGTGCATACATGGGCTGGTCCGTGTGTGTGTAAACTGTGTGATTAGGAAAGTAGCTAATGGCTGTGCAGCAGAGTAATGAACCTGAGATGCAGGGATGGAGGCATTTGTGGGGTGGGGAGGCGACGTGGGGGGGGGGGACGATATGAATATGCATGATGCTCGCTGGCTTTGATGATTAAAGAAAATTTTAATATTTAAATGAGTGCATGCAAAGTGATTAACGTGGCAGAGAGGGGGGACAGGGCGAAAATGGCAAAAAGGGGTTTTGAAAATGCAAAGAAGCACACGAGATGAGATGCTCCATTAATGATGAAGTCTGTCTCCTCCAGTCTGTGTTTGCTTCTGTTCGGTTCATTCACCGTCGTTCTCTGCTCTCGTGTGTCTTGTTTGGAACTGGGCGGCTGGTTTGTGTCCAGAATGTTCGACTTACTAAGGAAACGGAGGGAAGAGGAGATGTTTTAGAGCCTCATGGGTTGGTTCAACATCTGCGGGCTGATGTTAGGAGAGCAAACATTTGAGCATCATTGTGATGAATTTCCTACAAAAAAAATCTAACAATATCCATGAAGGAAGGGTGGAGGGATGAAGTGGGGTTGAGCTGATTAAACCTAAAGACTTCTCTGATCTGAAGCCAAGATGAAACAGAAATATGAGAATAAATCCTGAGATCAACTGGAAGTAATGGTCGATTCCATCCTGACTGATCAGAGTTCTGCTTTGAGTGAGATGGCTGCTGCTTTGCAGGGTATCACTGTCACAACCAGCTCCTAAACATACATTTTTACTATTTTAAACCAAACTACTCACTGATTAAAAATAAAAATAAAAATGAGAGGACCAAAAGCCAACATTCAAGGTCACATCAATGACCATTATTAGTTGTTATCATCCCAATGGGTTGTTCAAACTGTCCCTCCTGAACCTCCTAGTAGGTTTAAAGGCACGTTCTTATTGCAATAATAGGGTCAGAGGTTAGGTTAAAGGTCAAGGGGTTAAGTTTAGGGTCAGTGCTCAGGTTAGGTTTAGGAAAAGGGTTAAATAAAGCTAACAAAAAAAGCTTCCGGTTTTAGACGTGTGAGAAGCTGCATTTTATCAGCGATAAGAACATACCTTTAAACCTACTGGGAGGTACAGGAGGGACAATCTGAACACAACCTATGGGCATGATAACAACTAATAACAACCATTTAATGGGATGATAACATTCAAAGCTGTTGTTCTGTTAATCAGATTTTAGATCTTGTATTAAAGCTTCCATTTATTTCCCTCATATTACCACTGTTTGGCTTTAACAACACCATCGTCAACAAGCTGCATCATCGTCACAGCATCTATGAAGAAAAATGAGCTTTGTAATGATAGTTAGTGAACATTTTATTAGGTGTTAAAAGTTAAAAGTTAGTGGACCAATGTAGCTCATTTTATCTGAGATTTCATCTTTTCAGTTTCAGAGAAAATTGTCAGCTACAGTTAATTTCCCAATAAATAGCTTAAAAAGCTACTTTTTGGAGCCATAGAAAGTAGGTGATCACGTTCTTGTCTGTGTGTGCATTTGTCTGTTAGCAAAATATCTCATGGATTTTAATGAAGCTCTGTGAAAGTAATCATGGGATCAACATGATCACATGGAATTGATCCCATGATTGATTCCTTTCATCCCATTGAATCATGGGAAAGCTACAACTAAATAACTGTTTTGAGGTTAATCTAACTCAAAGATGGTCGCCACAATTATTGAACCTTAATAAACACAAAAAATGGCATAACTCAGTCATTTATTACAGATATTGAAGTAAAATTTGGTGTGGTAGTAGCTGAGGGTGGTTCCCAACACATAAATAGCGCTAACATACTAAGCTAGCACTTTAAACCATTAGCATGGGGAAAATAGATCTCTGCAACAAATTCAATAATTTAGAAAATTATATTATTATTGGTATATATTAGCAAGTCTATAATTTTATTTTTTTCAAAATGGAATTAAATCCTCAACTTACACATGATGGTTTGTTCATAGCTTGGTCAGTTGTTTAAACTGTTATATGACATTTCTAAAATAATAACATTTATACAATTTGTTTTTTATTTTCCCAATAAATGCTGGAGCAAATAATTAACTCCTGAGAAAAAATAAAAATATTAAGTTTGGTGATAAACCCTTGAGTTTAATTCAGCAGTTTATTATCTTCCTTTTAATAATAATAATAATAACAATAACAATAACAATAATAATTGGCCACTAATGCTAACTGGTTATGAAAAGACCAGCGTTTGGTTTGTAACTTCTAAAGTAAATTGCATTTTGGAAAATAACTTGTTTTTTCTGTTTGTTTGAGGAGTCCAAACACAACAGAATGTAGTGTATTCTGAATTAAAATAATCTCATATATGCTCAAATTATCTAAAATTATTAATTCCCAAAGATAGGTGGCAGCAGAAAGATGTTCTTTTTTACTAACATTGATATTGTTTTTGTGATTTATGCACAATGTTTTTATTTAACTACAATTTTATTAAATGTTTTCTCAGTAAACAGGAAACTGTTTTTAAGATGAGATAAACTGAAACAAAACGTGTTTTCACCTCCTGGTGTGTGTGTTTGTGTGTGTGTGTGTGTGTGTGTGTGTGTGCACGCACTCGTTCAGACCCATTAAAAATGCATCAGGGCTGAAGAGATGCACACATGCGTGCAGATAAATACACAAACTGGCCAACAACACACACGCACATGCACACAGAGGACGAGAGTCATAGCAGCAATACAAACTAGAGTAATTACCACTTCAAAAAGGCTGTCGCTCCATCCGAGAGGCTTCCCAGCTTTATTGAAACAACGCAACACACACACACAAACCAAGAGCAGCGGGCGCTATAATGCCTCTAAAGTACAGGCTGTTATTTCAGACACACACACGGGGCTGCAGCTTTTTGTAAATTATTTTTGCATTTTATTTTGAAAAATAAATAAACATACCATAAATATTTCCTGGACAGTACGTTGCTATGATTTTATAAGAAGTGTGTGTGCCGCTTTAAATAGTCTTATTTTATCAGTGCTAAAACCACACACTGGAATAAAAGGTGTGTTTTTATATTTTCCTGTCTGACTATCAGCTGCTCGAGCCCCCAGTAGGTAAAACAAGCAGTGAGCAGAAGAATAGTCATCTGAGGGGGGGGGGGGGGGGGGAGCGAAAAGACACACAACCTGTCACACGTCCCTGTCAGATTAAAACGGTGCAGTCATATCTGAGCGTGTCAGAGCTTCTCAGTGCTCGACGGGTTCTTCCTCCCTCTGACTGGACGCAGCTAAATGTCTGAATTAAAGCTCGGCTGACGAGGCTTTGAGGGCCGCACAGCGCCGCGGCAGGTGCTGGTAAACACTCAGCGCCGATAAGTGTGAGTGTTAAAGTAAAACTGACAGGCTTCTTTCTCTTGCTTTAATCCACTCCGTCAGAGCTCACCTGACAAACATTTACCTGCAGGTGATGGTTGCATGTTCATATATGCAGAGTCTAAACCTCCTTCAGTCAACATGTTGACCTCTGAAGGTTTGGGGAGGGATAACTTTGGGAAAATGCTGCAGAATCAAATGATCTTTTCTTCTTTTAGTTTTTTAACGATGCTGGTGGTTAGTTTAGAGCTTTTCTCACTCATTAAACCTTTAAAATGATGCGTTCAAACTTCTCATTCAAAAGTTGCCCCATTGTTGATGATCACATAAACCCATAATGAGAAATGTTCACATGTTCATTTCAAACTTGCCTCCAGTCACTCTTTACAACATCAAACGTCACTGCGATAAATACTAAACTGTCCTTTTGTTTTTTTATTATGCAGATTTTTTTAACACATATTATCCTTTTATGTACAAATGTAGTTGTATAATTACAGTTGTGTGATTTTATTTAATTTATTCTGACATGTTTGGAACTTTTTACTGGTACAGCAATATGACAAAAGGATCCTGTTTTATTCTATAAATCAGGAGTTCTCAAACTTTTTGGGTTCAGGGACCCCCTCGTGTTTATTAAATAATTTTCTTCAGTTTGTTTCTTTATTGCAATGGAAATATGTGTGTAACATAAATACTTCAGATCTGTTCTTTAATAGGATTAATACAATTTTTTATGCTTTTAAAGTGGAAGGGGGAGGGGTCTGGGTGTCCTCCTCCAGACAATTTTGAATGAAGTAGATGTGACTTCCTGCATTTTGGTGTATTTTAACAGGTTGTTGAACATCTAATAGTGGACGTGCACGGCTGATACTCCAATTATACATCAACATGGCTTGCCATACAATCACCAGCCGCACACGGCAATTTGACCGGGCGCTGATCGGCCTGAAAGAGGTAAAAAGTTCAGTTAAGCTTCAGATGGACTACTGCCAGTGATCCATCGCCCAAATGGACGTTCATTCAGCCGCTGCATTCAGCGGCGCGTCCGCCGAACCAAACAGGTGAGATCCCAAAATATCCGACATGTCAGAGCAGGGTCCGTGTCTGAATAATGCAGAATGCAGGCACAAGCAGGGATTTATTGCCCTTTGATGGTCATGAAAGGACAAACACCCCCTCAGCTCAGATCTTCTGCCCTCTTTACTCAGCTGCACACGTCCACCGACCGTTCATAACTAGATAAGCAGTCAAAGCTTAATTAAAAATGTTGGGTTCGGCCCTGTAAATACTGTTAATTTGTTGGGACGGGTGGGGTTCGGAAAAGAAGGCTACAAGCTGGGGCCTGGTTGGGTCGCATTTTTGGGGCCCCAATGCATCTTTACCAAACGGAATCAATCGGGAATTGGACAAGAACCGGACTTCCAGTCTCATCGGACAATCTGAGCGCTGCTTGCGGGCCCAGGGAGCCTCTTGAGCGGGGAGGCGTTGCTTGGAGGTCCGGTGTTTTTCTTTGGAGCTCACCGGGACTTTTTTCATCCCGATTTGGACTCGATCAGGGCCACTGCGAGGTTTTGTGCCGGCTATCCAAAGGTCCGGCTCTCTCTAAAAGTGTCTTGGTGCTCAACAGCTGCAAAGAGCCGATCAGAACCGGACCAAGGCTGGTGAGTACGGGTTTCTAAAGCATTAGAATTTTAAGGAATTACTCACTCAACTTAAATTTTTAGGTTGAGTGAATAATAATCAAGTTATCTTGATAAATAAACTATAAGTTTAGTTGGTTTAAATTTATTAGTTGACTGAACTGTTTTGGTATGTTGTTTCAACTCAGAAATCTATGTCAAATTAACTTAAGTGTTAAATAAAATATAAATATATGTTGCTACTTGGTGGTTTCTCACATATTGCACGGGAGTATGGAATGTAACCCCCACAATCAACGAGGGACTACTGTAATGAAAGGTGTAAATATCTGCTGAAGAAAACTCAAAAAGCCTCCTGCAGCACGGTTAGCGAGGCTGAGTGTGTTTTCTGCAAATTAAACTCTGTTCTGATGAATAAACCTCTCTGTTCCCCCCCTCCATGTTAATAAGGTGCTGCTTGGATGTATATATCATGTGGAAATTGTAAAATACCGAGGGTAATTATCAAACATAAAATGTTATTGGAGCAGTATAGTTTACAGCTGCCGCGGTGCACGTCCAATTGAGCCACTAATGTTTTCGCTTTTAATACGAAAATTATTACGCTTTCTGTTATAAAGAAATATTGTTCAATTACAATTTCAAGCCTTCCAATGCTGTGGGGTTGATTTCACTGGAGGCTTGCAGTTTGATGCACTGCAAGCGTTTGAACCGAGGGGAGGGGCGTGAAGATTTATGCACATAAATAAGAAAAACTTAATGACACGAGCGGTCGATTAGCGCACGACTGAGCTGCAGCCTTTTAGCATCCTGGAGCTCAGAGGAGAGAATCAAACCACAGCTTTTTTTGCTCGGTCCACAGCAGCAGAACTCTGTTAGTCTGATCAATTATTGATTAGGTTCAGGTCCAAAACAGTGTTTACAGCCAGAACCAGACCACAGACTGTCGCGTTCTGATGGGTTCTTTTTGGCACGTTAAACAAGGAAACAGATACCTGCTGCAGCATTCTCAAAGTTTTTAAAGAAGTGTGAGAATTAATTTGACGCACTGTTTTCACGATGAGAAGTCGGAAAGTTCTAAGGCAAATTAAACAGATTATTTACATAATTTATATGCATATAATAATATAACGAGTATAACAGCTTCATCCTTTATGATTTAGCATCGTACTTTGTATACCCTTGATGGACTTACTTCACTCAATTTTCGAAGGATGAAGTGTTAGTATATTATCATCTACAAAGTCATTTTAGGAAAATTACCATAATTTATCTACTCCAAGTTCATTTCACTACACAATACATTCTCAGGGCAAGTACCGTATTTTCCGGACTATACGTCACTCCGGAATATAAGTCGCATCAGTCAAAAAATGTCTCACGAAGAGGAAAAAAACACATATATAAGTTGCTTCAGAGTATAAGTCGCATTTATTATGCGTCGCCGCTGACCCCTTGCGCCCGGAAAATGTGGGCCGATGTCGTGCCAAAAATTGATTGGCAGCCACGGGAGTGCGCATGGGAGGACTTGCTGTTGCAGTTCTTCGAAATTTAACAAGATTAAAACCTAAAAACAATTATTTGTTTACACCGGTCGGCAGCCATGCCAGGGACGAGGGGGCTCTGCCCCCTCCGCCGCCGGAGTGGGAAGGGTGTAGTTAGGCACGTTGTCCGCAGCCCAGGGAAGAAGCAAGGTGCAGGTGGGGGGATGCTGTAGAGTTCGCGACCGGAGCCGCAAGCCACCTTCGTCTCCAGACCCTTCCAGGCCGACCCAGAGCCAGTCGCAGCGCACCGCCATGGAGGAAACGTGCCCAGCGGGAGTCAACCAGACTCAGGAGGAAGGTCCCCTGTGATGGGGGGGATCCTCAATATATAGTTGTCAAAACCTAGAGGGCCCTCTTGCGGCTGCAAATGCTAATGTTCACTCTTTGATATACGTCAGTATGAATGAACATTTAACATTCAGTCAAAAATTGCAACTTGAATAGGGAACAAAACGTAAATAAGTCGCTTCGGAATATACGTCGCAGGACTGGCCAACCTATGAACAAAGAGCGACTTAAATGGTGTGAAAAATATGGTACCTGGCTATGGTTTAAGGTACCCTTTGTGCGCACAGAGTCAGAAAAGATGAGTTTGTCCTATTTGGGCCCATGTGTTGGGGATGATCTGCAGCTTAAGTTGAGGTTGGAATCTTTTATTCCTTTCTCTAGTTTTAAACAAAAATTGTCAGAGGTTTTAGTCCCATCTTGCATGTGTAATATTTATGTGTCTTAAATTGTGATTTTTTTTTTTTTTAACTTGCATTGTATTTCATGTCTTATTACCGGATGTTTCGTTGTAAATATTTCAATATTATTGTTAATGTTATTAAGACTGTTACTGTATTTGTAATGGCTTCTTTGCACCTTGCACCTTGCCCCAGGACGTCCTTGTAAAAGAGATTATTAATCTCAATGGATTTTGTTCCTGGTGAAATAAAGGTATAAATTAAATAAAAATTTAAGTAGAAATGAAAAAAGAACATAAGACTACTAGAACCAGAAACCTGAACATTTATGTTCTAAAGAATACAACCTGCTTATTGTAGCAAAGATATCCTGAAACGTTACTTGATGTTTAAAATTATCAAAAGCTACAGAGAAAATTGATCCGTTTTCATCCGGTCTTTCCTTCTATGCTTTAGTTTTCCAAAAACGCATCTCCGTCTTGATGTGATGATGTTTGCATCTGCAAGTTTCTTCAGCTGATTCTTTAAAAACATCAATCAATCATCACTTCCGCAAACAGAACAGTTTACTTAGAACTCCATTGATGACGGTCTTAAACAGAGCCAAACTTTTCTAATTCACTCTTTACATCAGTTTAGGTCTAATCAGATCATGTCTTCCACTGGACGAGAGCATTAACTGAAGTTTAATAGATGAAAGAGTGTGTCAACATTCGAGGCTGAGGAGCCGTTCACACTGGGTTGGATTTACTTTTATTTTTTTTAGAATGGGTTCCAGAGAAAACGTCTCAAAATGCCACCGATGTGTTTGTATAAACCATGATGTCATAGCCCACCTCCAGTCTAACTTACACCCTGAGGCCTTCCTCTTCTTCATGTTTTGATTTGGCACCCAATGTGTAAGCTTTACGCTCCACGTCTTGTTTCCTGTTTTGGTGGTGACATTACAGCTCCCCACACAAGCCTGGCATAATTATAGCGTTTTGGGTCATTTTCATGTGGATGAAAACTTTTCTAGAAATGGTGGCATATTTACAAGAATATGTTGAAAAAAAATGGGTGGGGTTGGGGGACTGCCTTTCTCTATAAACAAGGTCTATACCACTGCAAAGGGCTGATCCTATATCTAAATGTCTTTTTGACCAGTTTTGATCTTTAGAACAGTTTAATTAATTGCGTATTTGTGAGTGATTTCAGTTCTGAGAGCTGCAGGTTTCTTTGACCTGTAAGAATCCAGAGTTCTGGAAATATTCAGCCTCTCTCGTCTTTGTGTCTTCATGTGGACTGGGTTTAGAGATAAGTAAAAGCACAGCTTTACCCCCTGTGAACGAGGAGAAACTTGCCTCTTTTTAATCCCCGTTTGTGTCGTCTTCCTTCTCGCTGTGTTTTCTGTCCTGGCTTTGCTTATTTGAATTTTAATGAGCTTTTCACCTTTTTAAGCAGATGGCTTAGGCCGGATTTCTCCACAAGAACCAGGGTGAGACTCTCTGTCACAGTTTGTTTCAAACAGCCGAGTCCTTGAGGGGGTTTAGAGCTCCGTGGTGCTCGTCCCACTCCTCCCTTTCCACCGTCCTTCTCATCTCTTAAGGTGATAGCTCCCTAAGATGGTGACCAGTTGGTGAACTGCGTTCATTTTTAGAGTTCTTAATTTCCTTTCTTGAGCTGCAGAGGTGCGCATTGTTGATGCACTTTAATTAGTTTTTCAACAGATTTTCTCTTGAAACAGTCACAGAGTCTTTGTGGGCGTTCTGAGCTCATCTTAATTTGTCATGAATGTCTCGAAACCGTCTTTAGTCCCAAAAAAATAGAAAAATAACAAATAAAAATAAACACCTGAACATCTATTTCAGGGGTCTGCAATCGTTACGATCAAAAGATTTCTGCCCCTTTGTTCACTACATTAAACGTGTCCAGAGCTGCAATACCTTCTGCAATTGTCATTATCAACTGGTGGCCCATGGGCCACTTTAAGTTTGTTGGAGGGGGCTTTTCTGGCCAGTAGGGGTGACATTATAAAACTAAAAATATCTAATGATTTTTAACGTTTATTGATATTTTTACATTTTAAAACAAAATAAAAGACAAGATTCTTGTACAGAACAAAAAATAATGTAGTTTTTGCCCAATTTCTAAAAACTAAAACGATAAACTGCAGGCCTGTGTGATTTTTTTTTATTGTAGAAAAATTAAGTATCCAATGTTGAAGAAATAAAGCGCAAAGTGAAAGTAAGTACAAAGTATATTTTACTCCTGGTAATGTTTCTAGTACTCTCTCGATACTTTGCGGTTCGACTTTCGCGGACATGCTCGTTCAGGGTTTTTCATAGTAAGATTGGACATGACACACAACTGTCTGAATGATGGATGAGCCGCACGATTGGCATGAATTGTTTTATGTAAAACAAATTATTTTAAAATTATTTAGCACCTGCTGCACCTTTGTGCAGCCCACAGGTGCAGGGAGAAGCTCCTTCCTGCAGCGTGTCGTGATCTCAACTCTCTGCCACCTGCCAGTGATTGCATTGGAGAAGTGGGCGTGGCCGAGAGGGACAAGTGGCGGAGAGCTGAGATCATGACATTCTGTGCTCTTTTAGAGAGTTTATAGTTTAGAAACTGTTTAGAATATGTCAAGAGTGTGAGAAGGGTTTAAACTGCATTAATATACAAATACTAAAATAAACTACTACTACTTGTACTATTATTCTTACTTTGCAGTTTTTCACTTATGGCGGAGTGGCTGGGAACGGAACCCCCGTGATAAACAAGGGACTACTTTATTCACATATTACCAAAATAAATTACAGGAAAACTGCTAAAGTTAGCTCTTTTAGTTGTAACGACCAATAAAATTTTGTTTTATTTCAGTTTTGGTCAAAGCTTGAAAGAGCCGCTGCAGAGGGGCCAAGGAGCCGCATGTGGCTCCAGAGCCGTAGCTTGCAGACCCCTGGTCACTTCTGAAGTCCAGTTGTTTTGTAATCTTTTCAGAACAGAAGTCCTTTTGTTTTGTATTTTTTTTTTACTTTTTTTTTTTACTTTTTTTTGGATTGATCAAGACCTGGACGACTGAGAGTCTTCACCAACAATCTATAGATACACTTGCACCTGCTTGGCCTAGAATGTAGTTCTGTAAGTAGTGCACATAAATATTAGCCATGACTTAATTAAAAAATAATAATAAAAATAGAACTCCATGCAAAACAAGGCCACACTGCTCACCGTTTGTTTGAAAACACAAAAATCAGTGACTGCAGCAGAAAATGTGTGTATTTTCTCATCATTTTGAGTTAGCAGCTGATCTCCAACAGCCACAGCCGAGTGTGACGTGTTGCTCCACTGAAGCATTAACGTGTGAGTTAATGTGGTCAGACCTCGTTGTCTTCAACATGTCATCAAATCTGTCAATCAAACCACGTCACGTGTTCAGCTGAGGGTCAATATTCATTCAACCTTTATTTAAACGGGTTAATCCTACTGAGCCTCGAGAACTCATTGACAAGAGAGACCTGATATGTGTTTAAAGTGTCCAGACACAGGCGTCACGTCTGAACTCATGTTCCAGAGCTCTGCAGGTCTTCTTCATTTGAACCTTTTTCTGCTCCATCAAGTTCGTTTTAACGTTTTTATTATAAAAACTATTAAACAACAGTGATGACTTGTCTTGTTCTCAGAAACTTATTTGGAAGCTGGGTTCAAAGCTGCGTCTTTTTTAATGCCACAGAATGAAATCAGAGCTGACATGAGCGGTACGACCTCAGGACCTGAGCGATCAGAGCAAATTAAAGTTTTCTTTCGTTTATTTTTTTTTTTTAAGGACTGAATCGTAAAAAATAGAAACTATCTATGAATTAATATTTCTGCTCGCATGCGTAATTATCTAAAAATGTTGCACAAAAACTCAAATATGATTCAAATAAAAGCTTCAAAAACAGCAATAGCTAGCAGAAGTTATCAGAGCATCACTCTGCACATGTTTAATATTAATATTTTCTCATTCATTTTAATATTTTCTCATTATTTTTTTTTATTTTTAGGTAAACTTTCCAAGAGCGAGGCAGTGTGTTGGTCTGGCCTACCTGCTGGTGTGTTTTCCTGCTTGGGGCAAATTCCTTTGGCGAGCGTCTTCTCCCCCCTCTCACCTCCTTCACCTCTTCTTCCCACCACCTCCTCCTCCTCTGGTGTCACCTGGATGCCGATCTCCACCGGCTCCACCACTTTCCTGAGCTCCCCCCGCTGGGCGTAGTGATGAAGGCTCTGCAGACCCCCTCCTCCTCCTCCTCTTCGCTCGTGCACCTTGTCGTAGCAGCCGTTGGGCAGCAGCGGCGTTTGACACTGCTTCTTCTTGTGCTCGATGAAGAGGAGGATGTCGCCCAGCGGGAAGGTCATCTGGCACTGGCCGCAGGTCAGCAGGTCGTGGTCGGTGTGAAGGCCGGGGGGCAGCGTGTGGGCCAAGCTGGGGTCCAGAGGGTGGGGGTGCAGGCCCAGGGTGTGGAGGGACGGCGTGTCAGAAAGCAGAGCGCCATCTGGGTGCTCGGCTTCCGCTGAAGACAAGACGAGCAGAAGACAGGAGTTAGTTTCAGAAGTTTCCACAAGATTTTGAACCTGAACGGTTTGTCTTCAGGTAAATACTCAGAACCCCCTGATTCACCTCACAGGAACGTCTCATTAGTAGAAGCTGCATCAGTTTGTCCAACTTACAGAACAGCAGGTCAGACTTCTTCAAACACAGAAGCTAAAATGCAGAAAGTTATCTGCAACAGGTTTACTCCTCACAACTCAGGTGTGTTGTGTTCGTCGGCAGCGTGGTGGATTTTTACACTTCTATCAACACTTTGATGAATCTGCTTTGGTATTTTTAGACTTTATAATTCAGGTTTTGTCTCGTGTTGAGTCGATTTCATGGAAACGTGATCTCATATTTGCCTGCAGAGGCTCGATCAGGTGTTTACGTGTCACTCTGGGTTGATTTTGTTTAATTATCATCTGATGAAAAGATGGAAAAAAATGACCGAAACACAACAAAATGAATCATGACATTTCTGCAGGTTACAGTCTCTGCTCTGATTGGATGCTCATTATAAAATCACATGAATTAATTAGCAGTTCAGATGTGAACGGGTGTTGTACAGAAGTTTGCTCCCAGGCAGAATCTGACCTTCATTGGGGCTCATGGTAAAATAAGAAACTTAAAACAAAGAATCTATGTTCATTTTTTTCTGAAACGGTTTTATTGGTTGATAAGCTGGTGATGGTAAAATTATATTTAGTGTTTGTTTCTGTTAAGAAGAAAAGGATGCAGACAGGATTTTACAGCTTGTTTTTTCAGTTTAAGGCAATATAAACACAAAATGTTTGCCTTAAACGTGTCAGAAATTTAGCATCACGAGACCAAAACTTGATCTTCTCTGTTTCGTCTCTGGGTGCAAAACTCAACAAAGTTTTCTAAAAATGTGTTCATAAATGTGGTTTGAGGGCAGAAATATGTTTCAGGCTCCATCAGCTCAGCCATCATGAACAGCTGAGTTTAAACGGACGCATGATGAAGAACACAGTCCTGCAGATTTTAACTACCTTGTTACATCCATTCATTTCTAAGGGTTCTCTTACTAGAGCACAACTTTCTCCTCCTCTGCTTGTTTACAGGCCTGCTGTCTCGCATGCTGCACACCTGGAAGCACTTCCTCCTCATCAGGGGACTGAATAAAAGCTTCAGTGATGCAGCGCCACGCCCCTTGTTCCTTGAGCATTTCCACATTCTGAGCATTGTAGTGTGGTTGACTCTGAGTTGAACTGTGTGCAAAGAGTTTTAGCAACTCTGAGTTGATCTTTAACTTCTGTTAACAGTTCTGTTGAAGATCTTTTGTTTAGATGGGAAGTTTGGGAGGGGTTCTCCGCCATTTTATTTCAACTAACTTTTCTCCTGTTTTGTGGACTGAGAGCTTAAGGAGTTGTAGTTTTTGTTTTGTTAGATAAGAGGTGATTTTGGTTTTCTTGCCAGAAGGAGCATTATGAAGTCCATGGCTTCCCCTTCTGTCTGTAATGCCCAAAACTCTTAATGACTAAATTGTTGTAATGCCAAATTGGGCTGTTTTGTAGTCATTAGCTTTGTTTAGTTCACATTTTTGTGTTGCACCATGTACTTCCTAGACTCATGCTAAGAGCTGTAACAAACAAAGCAAATGAAATTCTTCCGAGTTGGATTTAAACAACTGCAAACTGTCAGGTGTAAAGTGTCTAAGCAGAAAACATTGATTTGAATGAGACTGGTTTAGTTTTAATTGAATAGGAAACAGTCGGTGACGGGGAAAACCTGAAGATTCACATCGAGAGCCTCCACCTCTTCATCACCATCATCCGCTCTTTAAAGGTTGAGCCTTAGCGCTAAACGGGGATGTCAAACAGAAAATTAGGTTTCGAATCATGACTTTTGAACCTGAGAATAAAATCCATGTTCAGTCGTCTGAAGGTCTGCATGAAACGAGCCACCGTGGTGTCAAAACGACGGTTTATTATGTGGTTGCTACAGGAAGTGTTAGTGAGCAGGTGTGCAGCATCAGAGCTCCGTCAGCCCACAACGCCGCTCGTGTACATGTTTGTCTGCTTTACACAAACACACACGTGTGTGTGGGTGTGTGTGTATTGTTGTGTTTGTGGCCTGCTGGCTACGGCCATCTGTCCTCTGAAACGATCAGCCGTGTACAGTACAGAGTGTTTCCCCGCCAATAAACATAAGAGAATAAAGCCAGTTAGCTGACCTGGAAGAAACCCAACACACACACACACACACACCACAAGCTCAATTTGATCCGACACATCACTTATCGTGTTATGCGATAAGAAATGACAGACAGATGTAAAAGATGCAGCTGTCTTCCTGTGTGTGTGATCAACTAGAGCAGAAAGCCGCAGTTTATATTTTGTCGTCTTCGCATCGAGGGACGCGGGCCTGCGTTTGTCGTGCGGATTGACTCCACGTATCGTTTCGTCCAGTCAGGACCTGCCGGAGGAGACGCTCAAAGTGAAAAGTGCACATTTCTGTGGTGGTTTCACTCGTGTTTTCTGCACGCCGCCAACAAGTTTTATGCAGCGAAGAAGCAAACGACGCTGTGGCCTGATTGACCTAAAAGGCTCGTGTGAGTCAGCCATGAGCGCTAATGGGACGACGAAGACGAAAAGACATTTAGAAAGGTGGAAATGTCTAGAGCTCAAATGAAAGTCCCTCGATTGTCTGTGCTATTAAATTTCTTTTGAGGAGTTTGGCCTGAGCAGGCTGCCGTACTCGTGTTCTGGCTTTATGTTTCAACCATCACTCAGACAGGGTGAAATGCTGAAAGCTGCGTTTCCTGTTTGACTAAACAGTCAGCCGTGTGCAGGGACTGAGCAAAGATACAAAAATCCAAACTCTATATCGAGATTGAAAATAAATTTAAAGACACAGAAAAAGAAATTGTGACTTTTTTCAGAAATTTGACTTTTTTTGGGAATTGATTTCTTTTTTGAACTCGTCCAGCTGCTGCACATAACAACCCTGCAGACAGATGATGCACTTCTTAAAGCTCCAGGTCTTTCTCTTTGTCAAAAATCTTGTATCAATAACTTTATTTTTCATTTCTTTACTTCAACAAGAGCAGCTAGATAACTTGATTTACAAATACTTCATTTAAATGTTTTCTACATGAGCTAAAGGACGCAGATTCACTCGCTCCACTCTCATTTCCTGCTTGCTTTTCAACCGTCACAACCAAAGAGGTCTGAAAATAACTTTTTCTGACCCTGCAATCAACAAATATTAAAAATACAACTGCAAGTTGACCAAGTATCAGGACAAGAAGCAGATGTTCATTTTCAGGTCCCTCTATTATTGAAATCCATTAATTTCACACACTGATGCTTGTTTTAATTCTTTTTTACACTTTCAATCCTGTGTCTGATGTTTTGCTTAATTTGCAAAACACCTGTGTTGCACAAATAAGGCTCAACTAAATTAAACTAGCACACAAAAAAACGTGTTTTTAAATGAAGAAATGTGATTTTAAAATACTCCATGATAGTTAAAATCTGACTGAGATGAGTAATTTGTGCAAAGATTAAAAAAAAGGTTTTGGTTTGATTTGGACCTGGTCACCTGGCTATTGTAATGCAATCCAAAAAAAAATCAGCCATAAAAACCAGAAAAAAAATCTTTATTAAGAATTATTTCTCATATTGATGGTAAACATGTAAATAGGTGTTGAAAACTTCAAACTAACGTGTGTAAACAGCTGCAAACTACTGTTTGTTTACCTCTGAAAACAGCCGAAATGTCTGGGGGAAAAAGGCCAACAATGGAGACGTCCATTAAAGAGGCAGCTGACTTTTATTTCTGCTCACATTTGTTGACTAAATTATGTAGATAAAAGTGCTTTGCTTATCTTAAATGCAGACCTGCATTTTAGAATTGCACATCTGGAAAACAACTGGAGTAAACATTTGATATAGAGTTCATATTTTACAATAAAAAACCCAAATGGAGTTAATTTGAGTGATTTATTGAATAATGCAAAACACAAATGACTCGAACACACTCACACATTTAGTCCATCAGTGTGTGCGTGTGTGAACATACATTGGACTGTACACACACGCGTACGCACGCTGCTGCAGGGCTCTCAGCCTGAGCGCGCCCCCTAGCAGGAGCAGAGTGAATGACCGGAGGAGGAGGAGGAGGAGGAGGTGCTGAAGAAGGAGCCGCAGACTGACAGAACCTCAGCTGAGCCTGGTATGCAGGAGTGTGCGTGTACGAGTGCGCGTGTGAGGACTGAGTTCAAGCATGCTGCTCCTGCGCCTTCATGGACATTTCATGGCGGATTTAAATCCCATTAAACCAAAAACTTGACAGTTAAAAGACCAGTTCGCTCAGAGAGACGGAGCTGGTTGAAAATGGGACACAAACTGGTGCGTTCGGTCCGAATGGTCACGTGATCGGTTGCTGTTCTGGGAAACTCAAAAAAAAAAAAAAAAGTGGACCAGTGCGTTTCTGAAAACCCGACAAAGTTCACCCTAAAGGCTCCTCTGTGCCTCCAAGGCTGCAGCAGCGCGCGCGGATCATCCATCTGAAGTGGGCGACTGCAATTTGCACATAGGCCTCCGTGCGTAATTGCGCGCGCGGCTATAATTTACAGCCTCTTGGAGCAACTGTCTAATGTGCACCAAATCAGAGGAAAAAAAACTGCCTTCATTTGTTTTACTTTGTTTTGTTTCTGATGAGTTCAAACTGTTGCGGAGGAGAAACAAGCGATCCACTCAGCCGGATCCGTTTCTGGGTTCTGGAGGAGAACACGAGCATGACTGTTACGCGTTAAGGTTCGTGGCAGCTGAGGCCTAAACTGCACCCAAACTGTCTCATTTACCAAACTCCTCCAACTACCAAACTTCACGCACATGTGCGGTGTCATTTAAAACCTCTCCGCTGTCATGTGGATCATTCAGACATTTAAATCTGTGTGCGTGTTAAACAAACATGCTGCACGGTTTGTGTGACACGGACAAGTCAGAGTCCGACGTGCACGGTGGACTGCAGCTTTGTGCAAACAGGAAACTGTTTCTGAGCCTCCATGTTTCCCCGCACCCCATTCTCCCCGCATTTTCACCTTTGAGTCACGCAGAGCGCAAAGTGTGACCCATTTCATGAGGCGCAGGCCTGCCGGGCCAGCTTTTGGTAATCAGAGCTCAATTTGGGGTCACACGCATATGTGCGTGTGTGTGCGTGGAAGGAAGGGTCACACTGAGCTGCAGAGACAAACATCTAACCTGCTGCTTCTCACTAACTTCCACAAATGACCTCAAAACTGGAGGAGCTTCTCTTCATCCTCTCCTCCTCCTAAACTGTTCATCTCATCACTTCACAGTTTCTGTCCTAAAGTGGAGCTGCTCCTGTCAGGACATAAAGCAGAAAACTGAAGCCAGAGTGGAAAGAAAGAAAGAGAAAGAAAGAGAAAGAAAGAAGGAAAGAAAGAGAAAGAAAGAAGGAAAGAAAACAACGTTTTTAGGGAAAAAGTGCCAAAAATGTCCCCAGACCTAAAGTTGAAAAAGGTTTTTGTTCTTCAAAATTTATTCAAAAGATTAAGAGAAAACTCTCTAAATGTATTTTTTTTTCTTCATTAAACTCATTCCTGGAGTTATTTTACAAGCAGATATAAATATAAAGACATTTTGTCATTTTGTTTTAAATGTCTTCACTTACAGAGCACAGACGCGCCACGAGGGATTTTGCTTTTTGGCTCTCCGCGCGCGTTTTAAATAATCCAGAACCGTTCATAAATAATACAACCGGGGGGAAATGAGCTTTAACACCCCCACCCCCCACCCCCCAAACTAACTGAACGGAACACACCGGGAAACACGAGAGGGGCGCGGACAAGCTGAAACTGACGCGGCGCACCAAAAAAAAAAAAGGCGTTAATGAAAACTTTATGTGGAGTTTTTATTTATTTATTAATATTTAAAAATAGTTTACCAGAGTTTATTAGATTTTTTAATTAATAAATATGTATATATAATTTTAAATTATTCCTAAATTTGTGTCGCTGTTTACCCAAAATTTGAGGAAAATGCGAAAAATTGATTAAATATGTTGAAATTAGGTAAACAAAAAATATTTTTCGGCTGATTAAAAAGTGTCTTTGTGTTTTCTGGGCTCAGTTTGTACTTGAGCTCAGACCAGAACCGGGCCGGTGGAACGGACCGAGCCTGGGACCGAGCTGCCCCTCCAGCTGCAGACATTTCTTCAGGCTCCGGAGACTCCAGCAGCTTCTTCACTGATCAGATCAGAACTTCCAATCAATTCACTAATGTTATCAATAAATTAGGAGAAGAGGGGGAAGTGGCCCACGGGGGACAAACTTTCTGCTCCGTGTCAAAAAAATGTCAGATTTTACGCACAATTTCAATCAAAATCCACTCTGGTTCTCTGGATGTGAATGAAGGAGATGTGCGCTCGTGCGGGGTTACTCACGCGTTAATTCTCTCTGGGACAGGTGCTGCGGGTTCCCCTGCTTGCGTCGGGACATCGCCCTGGCATTTACACTGGCATCGCCCGGAGAGCTGCGCAGGAAGGGTCGGCTCTCCTCCTTCTCCTCCTCTCCTCCTGCTGCTGCTCTCCAACTGGACAGGCTGCTCCTAAAATGTGCCGGTCACCCCAAGCTGACCACTGAGCACCCCCCCCCAAGTGCGGCCCTGGAAGTGGCGGGTCCGCGGCGGGCTGCTGCGCTCTGCGGGAAGCGGCCGTCGCGCAGCGCGGGGCGCCGGGGCGCACGCTCGGAGCTCGGTGCCAAAGTGGCTGCGCGCCTCCCTTCGTGGAGGTGAGGGAGGGGGAGAGTCCGGCTCTTCTTTCCGCTGCCTTCACACCATCCCTCAGAGGAGCTCGAGGAAAAGGAGGCGAGGGGGAGGGACGGACGCGCGTCTTGGTGGTCAGTCTGTGCGAGTCTGTGTCCACTGTCCGGACTCCTGGACCCCGTCCGGTCCTGCAGAAACCAGGTGACTGCGCGTCAGTGGGCGCGTGGGAAATAAGGAATCCAGTCGTTCTCCTCCGCGCCGCGCGTGATGTCGCCAAGTGGTCGGTGCCGGCCTTTCAGACTTTAACTCTTGTAGTCAGAGCCAGTCAGAGCCCAGCACTGGTCTGAGGACGGTCTGTCACCCTCTCCTCTCTTTGTGCTGCCAGCGAGACTCGCATCCTTCGACGCGCACGCGCCTCCGAGCGGCTCTGAGCGGCTCTCTGAGCGGAGAAAACTCAAATTCAAGTGCGGACGTGACGTTCAGTGCGCGGTGAGAAGGGAGAGTGGAGACTGAAGAGCACTGGGGGCGACTAGTGGTAGCTTTCACACACACACACAAACACACACACACACACACACACACACACCACACACACGTTCACACCCGGGCATGTGGTGCGCGCGGCAGCAGCGGTCAGAGTCGCTCAAGTCATCTCCGCCTCGGAAAATCTCGTGGAGTGGAATTTGTTTCTGTTGAAGTGACCTGAGGCGCGTGCACACCCGCCCCACTAGCTGCCGGACACGGTGCGCGTGCGCGTTTGCAAGTTTTCTTCTTCTTTTTTTTTATTGCCGTTTTGAACGTTTCCGGCTTGTTGACGTGGGGTCAGAAATAAAACTATTTAATAAATCCTAATTCTAATTATTATTATTATTATTATTTTGAAATTACCTTTTTGTTGCGCGTGCGCAATAACGCAACAAAGATGCACTTTAAAAAATAATAATAATTTACACTCAATTATTTAAATGAAATTACACAAAATGTTTCCAGTCGTTTATGGCCCTGCCGCGCGCGCGCGCTTCACACGCGCTCACATTCAGGTCATTTATTGATGAAACCCGCGTGCACTGTTTTGACTCCGTGGCTTCTTCTGTCTGAGACAAACCTGACTCAGTTCAAGGTGTCAGGTTTGTGACCCGCTGATTTCAGATCAGACCTGCTGATTTCAGATCAGCTGATTTCAGATCAGACCTGTTGATTTCAGATCAGCTGAGGAGGAAAATCCAACATCGGATGAGTGACATTAAGAGAGGAGGTCATGTAATTTTGGTATTCTCGACTTCTTTTGGGATGATTTCGGAGATTAAAAGCTGCAGCATCTCCTTCCTCCCCGGCAGCTCCTGCTCTCCTCACACTCCTCCCTGCGGGGGGAGAAAAGAGGAGACAAACATTTAGCATCTGATGAGACCCCCACCCGAACATCCTGGGACTTTTGGATCGTTTGCTCTGATTTTAAATCAACAATTTCTCAGAATGACCAGAAATCTGCAGCTGGCATGCTCTGTGCAGAACGCGCGCGCGCGCGTGTGGAGCGTGAGATCCACAGGCCTGAAGTTCTTCTCGTTCCCACCTCACTATGAGAAGATCCTGCGGGCTGAAGTCAGCCTCTCTCTGATTTTCCTTTTTTCCAAATAAAATATGAATAACGATCAAATAATGATGGCTGTATTAATAAAACACATGCACGTGCACCACCTCGTCCCTCTGCCTGATTATTACAGATGAACTCGTGTTTATTCTGCAGGAGGAATGTCAGCGTTGTTCATCAGAACCTGCAGCCGTGGCTTTGTATCACAACAAGAGACAGGAAGCTTTATGCTTAAATAAAATAAAATTATGAGTGTCAAAAAATTATAAAGTAAACAAAATCCCCCTTTTTGCATATTAACATATAATGTGAAATATTTGGAAGCAAAATATCTTTATGGAAACATAAATTGTTCAACAATGCTGACCTTCATGGATGGAGAGGTCTGAAAGTTTTCATGTATGATTTAAGTTCAGATATGTTGCACAAAATATGCAGTTAAAAGCTCTTTGTTTACGTTAAGTGCATATCCACATTTCAAATCTGCATTTCTATATATAAACAGAAAACTACTGGAGTTAAACCGTATGCTTTGATATATATTTCAGGATAACCTTTTTATTGTTTGATAAAGAGAGCACCTTTCTGAAGCTCAGACAGAGAAAAGCTTCCCTTCACTGTCTGTTTTCAATCGCTCCATATTAATCCTTTAAACTACACATCTTTTTCTGGAGCTTTTTCCCCCCTTTCATCAGATGAAGCTGTAAAGTCTCCCCTCTCTCAGAATCAGGAAAGCTTTTGGAGTGAAGTGACACTCCGGGCCACCATCAGTATCCGGATGTGCTCCTTGTCCTTGCAGCCTGATTGGCTCATTAGTCAGAAAGGCGACAGGTGCATCATCCCACTTTCTTACTGGACGTTTTTCAGAGACGATTTCTCACTTAAAGGCCATCAGCGTGAGTTATGGCATCCTGCTTCCATCTTCCCTTCATTTGCATATATATATGCGCCTGTTTGTTTTATGTTAATGTTAAATAATCCTTTTCTTTTGCCCCCCTCCGCTTCCCCTCCATCGTATCTGCTGGGCGGTTAAATTTTAATTAGAGGGACGTGGAGGTGTCCTTTGGAGTTTTAAGATCACTTTGCCCACAACTGTTCACCACTAAACTGTTAATATTGATGTTTATGTGTCGGGATGCAGGCTGGCAGATTAAACTGAATGCAGGGAGGAACAAATGTGCACTTTAGGAGGATGTGAGCTGTGAGATGAATGCTTGATGTTTGCTTCACTCCTCTGACACTTTTTCAACCAATCAGAGGAATTTTTAATATTAAAGAGGGATGCTTCTCCATGAACGTGGGGTTTTATGTGCAAAGACTCTTTATTCGCATGAAGATGTATTTATTTATTTCCACTGTGGTGCTAAAAGCTGGCTTTTTAACTAAATTCCCTTGAAAGTGTATAATGGACAGAAATTCACCTATAATATCTTGGCTTTGCTTGGAGCCAGCTGAGGGTGGACTGGAGTTGAAGAACATTTCCAACTCTTCTAAAAGCTGGTGGCATCTTCTTAACAGCAGCCATCAAGTCTTAATGTCGGCTTCATCCATTAAAGAAGCGATTTGTTTTCTTCTGATGCTGTAATGAAACGCAGAGGTGGAGGGATGAGCTCTGAATGATGACCCTCTGAGCTCAGACCAGCAATGCAACACCACCCTCTGTTGGTTATCTGCTGCTACATTCAAACACAGAGCCACTCCGCCTTCCATCCGTTCTCTTCTCCAGAAAGGTTGAATAGTGATTATTGTGAAGGCTGGCTGATGCAGGTGTGGATAAATCAAAACTAATTATAAAAAAAAAAGTCTGTTTAGTTTGAAAATCAAGTGAAAACCAACAACACAGGACATGCAAGACAAATTTTGACTTTGTGGGGACATTTTTTGGCCCACTCTTCTTTGCAGCGTTGCTTCAGTTCGTTGAGGTTCGCAATCGCTCATTTAAGATCCCGCCTCAGGGATTCAGTCGGCTTGAAGTTTGGATTTTCATGGGCCTTTGCATCATCTCGACCTCGCCTTTTCTTTTTCAGCTGGTCTGTTGTAGCTCAGCTGTTTGGGATCATGGTCCTGTGGGACCAGTGCTGTACTTTACATTTTTGTATAAAACCGTATCAAAACAAAACATGTTCAAGTATTAAGTACAGAATTATACAATAATTCGCTGGACAAACAAATGTAACAAACAAGCGCTGCATACGATATATTGTTACAGAAGCATTTAAGTGCCATTTAAAGTATCAGTGACACATATGTCATGCGTCATTGGGCACTTTTATGTGGTTATACTGAAATTCTTAAGCTTTTCTAGTGGAAATACTCCGCATTCCAGCGTATGCACCACTGTGTTAGACAGTTTGGTACAAACTCCTGCAGCTGGACTCACATTTGACTCGAGGATCCTTTGGGACTTCCAAGATGTCCGATGAAGCCGCCAGCCCTCCACCACCATTTGGACATGTGATGAAGTTTTTGTGCCAATATGCTCCGTTTGGCTGTCTTCAAACATGCTGCAGTGCATTATGGTTAAATCTCTCTACTTGGGTTTCGTCTCTCCAAAAGACGTTGTTCCAGAAAGCTTACGATTTATTCATATCTAACTTTACAAACATTAAATTGTGCTGCCATCTTCTATTTGGAAAAAAAAAATCCTGAAAGTCTTCCCTTCAGGGGTGTCAAACTCGCTTACCGAAAGGAACTTAAAAATTTGGCATGGGCCACTTTCAGCTGATCCATTAACTCAAGTCATATACCTGATATTTTTTTCTTGGTTGCAGGTTCATGAACAAGAGTTTGACCTGTCTCAACGTTCTGTTGCTCCTTCCACATCAGAATCAATAATGATAAAATGATCCAGCCGTCTTTCTGGCTTCAACGTTAGCCAGCTGGCAGGACAAGTCTACACTAAATGATCAGTTGTTTTAAAGAAAAAATGAGAATATATAATATTTTACATTTAAAATATCATCTTGGGGGACCAGATTTGACCCGTTGCTTTTGAGTTTGACATATGTGCATGGTTCTGTCATGACCTTTTAACCTTTAACCTGCTAATTCTGGTTTGTCCAGATTAAGCACTTTGGTTCTGACTTGAGCATAAATTTGCAGGACGTCTACTCCTGAGACAATTATCAGCTGCCTTAAACATTTTCCATTTGTTACTAATGTTTTTACTGCATGATAATGAACTTCAAATAGTTTGAATGTGATGTCTAAATCTACCCAAACTGATCTCGTTCTCCAAGATGCTTGTGATTGTTTCTTTACGGTTTTGTCAAATAAATAATACGGATTTATTTTTTAACAAAGCAGCCATCGTGCAGCTTGTTATAAGAGGTTATGGATGAGTGTTAAGTGAATAAAAGGCTGCAGTGACAAATGTCTCAAGCCCTTAAAAACACATCAAAAGGTGAAATGACTCAAACTTTAAAAGAAAATGTTTATTTAGAGGAAGTTTGCAGAACCTTTATGAAGAAACATGCGTGCACTCGCACACACACCAGGACCTGCGTCCCTATTTATTCAGTTTTCAAAGTGAATTATTTTCAGAATCATTAATTCCACCACAAATAAAGCAGCAGCTGATGTACATGTTGGTGGATAAAGTTTTTCATATAATGATGCGGAGAGGAAACGAGCAAGAGAAATGTGTTGGGTATGTGGCGTCCTAATTAGCTCTGCTTTCGGTTAGAGAGGCCATTTAGTGCTTCGCTCTGAGTCGAAGAGTCACAATATTTAAATACAGAATTTTATTTGTTTTCAAGACCTGAGATTTGGGGATGAATTGGTTTATTGTGCACATCAAAACACACATCTTGCTGTTTGAGGCTAAATAAGATTTAAGGTATTTTGACCTCTGAATCTGAGGGGGAAACGACTCAGTCCGGCTCTTTTTGGCAGTTATGGCCGGCCCTTTTCCACCAAACCCCCTGGAGGAAGCAGAGAGAGCTCAAATAAAAGAGTCGGGGAATGCACGAGTCAGAACACACGCACACAGAATAATGTTGGCATCTGATAGGAGAAGCAGGCGCTGCCAAAGTTTTGCATCCACCACAATTAGCTCAGTCCTCAGACTGTCATCCCAAACGCTGCAGCAGCGTTGAGCCAAATCCTCGCTTTTGTGTTCAAGGACCTCTCGTGTCCTTTTTTTATTCTGCAGTGCTGACATGACTTTTGGCTTTGTAGCTCGCTGCTTTGTCCTGTTGTGGGCACCAAATCAGGAATACACACAAACTGAAGGCCAAGTCACACAGCTCTAACCCAGTTTCTGGTAAAAACGGAGCTGTAATGAGGTTAATTAGTACCAGACGATGGCAGTTGTCTGTTACGGAGTCATTCCAGGAGGATCAGGCTAAGTATGGAAACTGACAGGCACACTGAACGCACCGGCATGGAGACAAATCCTCATGAAGGTGACAAATTTTCCAAAGAAAACATAAGCAAACTCAGCAGTTTGGGTTCATTTTTAAACGCTCAAATTTCTTTGCGTACAGTAGTCTCATTTATCACGGGGTTTGGGGACCACGCCCCCTGTGATAAGTGAAAAACCATGAAGTAGGGAGTACAAGTTTAAGTTTCACTCCCAATCTCCCTCCTTCTGCGAAAATAAACAATTTAAATACTGTAATATTTTAAATAAACAATCCATGCCGCTCATGTGGATCATCCATCAATCAGCCACTTGTGTGTCATGGCCACTCTTACTTTGAAAAACCGCTAAAGAGCAAGTCCGTAAAAGTCAAACCGTGAATGAGCGAGGGGCTACTGTATGCTTGTCTGACTGTTTCTCCTCAGTCTTTCTGTCTCTTTCAGGTTTCTGTTTCAAAACCTGGATTTGAAACAAGTTGAAACGTTGTGCAACATGTGAATTAAAACTGAAGGTAACGATGTGCAAATCACACAAACTTGCACTTTATTAACAATGCAACATAAGCAAAATAAATGTTCAAACTACGGAATTGCTCAGTTTAAAAATATATAAAACTAAGGTCATTTTGAATTTTATGACGGCAACACAACTAAAAAAGGTTGGGACTGGACAACAAAACTGTAAAAATAACTGGTACCAATAGGAAACAGCTGGAGGAGCATTTTATAACAATTTAGGTAAATAAATTAGCAGCAGGTCGGAGAGCATATAGAGTTGTAAGATTAAATGTTGGACCAGCTCTGTTACTTTTATTCTGAGATTTTGTTTTTAGAAACTTTAATTCCTCTTTTTCTGGATGTAAATCACTTTTTTTATGATTGTTTCCTCTGGTATCAGATGCTGAGCAGCTGGAAGGATTTTTACTGAAACTTTTTTTACTTTTGGATATTTGTTATGCGTAACCATGACAACAAGATGTTTTTTACAACCGGGAGCAGCTGATTAATATCTCATATGTTCAAATAATATCTCGGTTACAGCCCCAAACATCAAATGAGTTGGAAAGGAGGCTTCGCAGATGCATTCCCGTCTCCCTGTCGGCTGTGCTCGAGTGCCTGACCACTGAGATCCTGGAACTAGCAGGAAATGTGGCTCATGACAGCAGAAGGACCGGGATCATCCCCCGGCACCTGCAGCTTGCTGTTTTCATGCAGCGACGAGGAGCTCGATGGGCTGCTGGGAAGAGTGACCATCGCTCTGGGAGGAGTTCTGCCCATCATTTGGGCGATCCTGCAGCCCAGGGGAACCAAGAGGCCAGCTGAGTCCAAGTGGACGGATCGGACAGCATCTGTGGCCAGTTTCTTGGGATCCGCTGTGGGACGGACCTTTTACAAGAGATCCTTCCTGCCTACAGCCGTCAGTATCTATAACATCTCTTGATGAAACAAGGATAACGAGTTACTAAATTTAATTTCCCTTTAGGATTAAGAAAGTATTTTTGAATTGAATAACATTCTGACATTTTTGGAATCGATTTGTTGGCTGTGCTTTCACATTTAAACATTAAATCTGGTTTGAATGTGAGACCAAATCAGAATGTGAGGGTTCTGTCCACATCAACTATGGAGGAAGAAGAGAAGGATTTTTTATATGAAGCATCAGTGGACACTTCAGTTTATGATCCTGCAGCTGGTCTGGAATCAGTTATGTCTGAACAACGGCTGAATGAGCAGCATACGATGAAACTTTTTCTGTGTCCAGTTCATCACCCTCCTGTTTCTGACCTGTGACTCAGACTGGTCTCCTGTCTTCCACTGCCCTCTCCTGGTCACTGTCCTCAAGTTGGACATGAAGTCTCTGAGCAGCATGTGGTCATTCTGGCCCGTCATCTAAGACTAAAGCAGAGTGATAATAGTTTTGTACATGTCTGTGTAAATGTTTGTTTGTTTATACTGTTAACAAAATATCTATAAACCACACAATTTTAATGATTTTTAGAAAAAAGTATTGACCTCTACAACTGAATACCTTTTGATTTCAGTCCAACTCAAGATGGCCGTCACAGCATCCTTCTCAAAACGTACTTTGAGCTCAGTGACATTTTTATTTAAAATCTTGGCATTATGTTTTGGTGTCTAAACTTGGAGTCGACCTGAATTTAAAATGGCCGCCAGCAGCTAATAGTCGACACAGAAATGGCTACACGTCGGGAAAATTTACAGTTTGTGTGTAAAATTTGTGAGGTAGTAGCTGACACTCATGATTTAGGACTTAAGTTATTTTCAAAGTTTGTCCATAACAGCAATAAAGCGAACATTTCTCAAAAACTGTGATGTGAATTCCTTTTTTATTTATTTATTTCAGAGTTTCTGCTCCTGTAAAACCTTCAGCTGATGGAGGACTTTTTTTTTAATTTGACAAAGCACCAATAAAAATTCAGTTTTGCGCTCCATCCTTTGATCGTCTCCCCTCTCCTCCCTCCATCTATCATCCTTCATGTCCTGAACTTCTTCTCTACTCTTCAGATATTTGGCCTGACAGTCGGCCCACTGGGCCCAGGAGCCCACGGTGCCAAAACCATCATGTCACACAGTGTGTGTCCACCTGAGCGACCGGGGCCGCAGTAATCATTGATGTGGTCAGAGGAAGTGCTGGGTGGCAGGTCTGGGGGATTCTGGGTCAAGCCTGGGAGGTCTGATGAAGATAAGGTGGGACACCAACTCTGGGTCTGTTCACCACTCGCTGGTCATTTCACCGCTATGCCTGACCGTGTGTGTGTGTGTGTGTGTGTGTGTGAGGGAATCAGGTCTGATCTGAGCTGATTTTCTCGACTCTTGGCCCTCAGAGCAGCGTCTCCTGACAGGCCATCACACCGTTACAGGAATGAACAGCAGAGAAGGATGAGGGAGGGGGGCAGAAAGTCTTAAACTGTGTGTGTGTGGGGGGGGGGGTGTCCTTGTGCACCTCTTTTCTACATCCTGGAGTCCACAGAGTCCACACACTTCATTTATTGTGTCTTGGATACGCAGTAGACACACAAACAAAGATATGGCAGTGACATGGGGACTCAGGTGTGCACTCTCCAACATGCACAAAATATACACTTCTGGTCGAGAGGACCAGATTTAACTTTTTTAGATTTTTCTACCTGGATTATTGAGCATGCATCAGGATATTCAGGAGATTTATTGAAGTTATATTTTTTACTTTTTTGCACAGAAAAATACATCAGAAGTACAATTTAAACAATAAAAAAAATCTGAACAATGTCCATTGGACATATGCAACAGAAGTGGAGATGTTTACCCATAATGCATCAGCATGTTTGCAAAAAACCAAACAGCGTATCGGCACTAACACATCAAATCAGCTGTAAAGCACGGTGGTGGGGCGCTGATGATTTTGGCATAAATTGGGCACCTTGAGTCAACCATGAACTCCTCTGTGAACCCAAGTCTTTTAGTGTCAAATGTGAAAATCTGTATGACAAGTAAAGCTTATCTCAAACTGGGTCATGATGCAATAGGACAAGGATCACAAACACAGCTTCAGATCTACAACAGAATGGCTCTTAAAGAAAAGCATCAAGGCGCTGCAATGGTCCAGTCAAAGCCCAGAATCTCAACGTGGCCAAAACGCTGAATTTGAGAGAGCTGTGCTGAAGCAAATGTCTGCAAACCTCAATGAACTGCAGCAACGTTGCAAAGAAGAGTGGGCAAAATTCTTCTACAGCCGTGAGACTAATAATGTCATAAAGAAAATTATAACGAGCTATTGCTGCTTTTCAAGGAAGGATAAAGGTGGATTTCTTTACTTATTCTGCAATAGAAAGCAAAATGTAAATGTTTCTCTGAGGCTGTTTCTACTTTATTAAAAAGCTGGTAAGGAAAATTACCTTTTTATTTATTTATATCTTGATAATTAAAACTGCAAAACTAAAAGCAATGGCTTTTTAACCGTGACTGCAGACAGACCGACCAAGGACACGAGGTTTGTGCGTAGCTCAGATGTCCTCTGCTACAAATCTATCTTGTTAGGGTTATTAAGGCTCATGTAAGTGATTGATCTACATGTCAGGTGACTAAATAAAGCTTTTGCCCACTCAGTGCAGTTATAAAACCTCTGTCAGACCAGGGTAAATATGGCTGCGAATGGTATAAAAGTAAACATTAATAACAGAGACAGGGTGTAGAAATCAAGGTACACTGGTAGAGACGTAGTTTTAGCTCTAAACCTGTGTCCCCTCCTGAAGATGTTCCTGTTAGAACCAGTAATGATGAACAAAAATCTATCGTTTTCCAACTGGAAGCTCGTCGTGCTACAAGAAGCCGAGCCAGCTTTGTGGCTGTTGGTCAGCACGGTGATGTGCTACCTGCGGCGTATTCCCCACGGCAGAGACGTGTCCTCGGGCCTCCATCAGCTCTAAAAAATGAGCCTCTCTGCCGGGCAGGTGGCTGCGCCTCCTCCACCTCCTCCTGCTGCTGAGAAATGATCCTGGAAGGGTTAACCCCTTCCCTCCGCCGCTCTCCTCCTCCTCTTCTTGCCCCTGACTTCACTCGCCTCCTTCCTCCATCCCCACCCCACCCATCCTCCATCTTCCCCACATCCATTTGCAAATGATCTGGCTTGTCTGCATATTGTCACTTGCAGCCGGCTCAGCCATTCATCACCTGTCAGCGACTCCCAGCGCCCTCCACACTTAATTGTTCCCTCTCTGACCTGCAGAATAGAGAGTGATGTTCCTGCTCCCCGAGTGGAGAAGGAAGGCAAGCAAGGAAGGAAAAAAAAGATGGTCACTCTCGGACCATTTTTCTGTTTCTAGGTCGCATCAGGACAGGACGGGAAAAGGAAATGAGACGAGAAGAGACGTGTAGGAAAGACAAGTTTCATAAAAAGGTGCATACGTGTTTTCCTGCTCTGCCATCCATTCTCCTCATCACTGTGTGCTCTCATCCTGCCTTTAGTGACAATCACAGCTCAGAATTGAGTTACTTCAACTCGGTCTACCTGAACAGACCCATAAAAAAGCCCATTCAGTTCCCTTCCAATGACATCTCATATTCAAGCTGCACCTGAGACATCTGACCTCTTCCAGCTGCCTTCACACATCATATATTATACATGCAGAGTGCAGCGAACGCCTGCTTCTGGTTGGGTTCAGAATGAGACGCTCCAGACTCAAGCTGGACTCCAGGTTTGGAAATACACATCACAAGATCTGTTCGTGTCTTGAATATTACGAAAAGTCTTGTCGAAGCATTTTCTCTGTTGGTTTGAATCCTGTAAACTATTTTGAGGTCAACTTGGTTAAAATTAATACATAGACACCTGAATCCACTCTCCATGCGTTGGTTTATTTTGATACTTGAAACTTTTGCAGGATCTCCAAGTATCTCGCAGGATCTTGCCAAAATACGTCTTCATTTCTTTCCCTCCAATCTCCTTTACAAGGCTCAGTGAGATTCAGAGCTGACCAACAGTGTTTGAGGAAAAACAGCTGGACATGCTCATTTCACATAACAATAATTAAAACAATAAGATGGTCATTAAACATTCTCAGAAATGAGAAGCTTGGCGATTGCTGCACATATAGTTTCTTTTCCCGAATCAAGTGTTGTCAACTTTACCAGTTGCCTTTATACCTTTTTATTTATTTATTTATTTATTCTAAATCGGACATCTTTAAAGCCAGGTTGGCTACATTTCCACCCCTCCCCCACCAACTTGACTCTTTAATAATAAAAGGATGCTTCCATTACGAGCTTCCTGCAACATTAAATTACCGTCAGTCCTCTTGCGGACAGGACAGGCTGAGACTTTCTGCAGAGCAGTGAAACTAAAACGCTTATTTGTTATTTGAGCCAATTAATGTTTTTTTACATGGATAACCTTTTATTTTGGTATTATTTAATACATTTTCCTGTTTAAAGGGGCTGGGCACATCTTAATACATAAAAACAGGTGTCATAAAAGCTTTTTCTTCCTTGCTCTGGTCAGTCTGAAGGCTAACCAGTAATCATGCTGGATGACAACACACTCCATGTAAAATACTTATCTTTTTGCTGCTGTCTTGTCTGTATGCTTCTAAACTTTTTAAACCTGATTTTGTCCTTCTGTCTGGCTTTAGAACATTACTGCTATGTGCCTAAACCCTGTGTGAAAGTACAACTTGCAAATAAGGACTCTTTTAAATAAAGAGATCTATGAAAAGACCAAGCGGGCGTCAAATGTGAGGCTCCATCTGACCAAAGCTCACTGTCTCAAACAGAATCATGAAACGGTTTCAGAGGCAAACGAGAGCTGGAGGTTAGGTACAGTTCTTCAGCAGAGCCGGCCAATAGGCCAGGTTTCGACCACACCAGAAATACTTTTGCAGAACTGAGTTTCGGGCCTGCATGCAACCATTATCTATTTGTGTCCAGCTGAGCCTGTTAAACAGACGCTGAGGGCTGAACCACAGAACATGAACTGTAACTACACAGCTGTAGCTGCTCGTTCCCATGAAGCTCAGTTTGCCTTATCTTTTACAAGATGAAGGTTTAAAAGTCATTCTGTTGAGATGAATGACTGAACAGGCCAACAAGAGGACACAGTGAGAACTGGTTCCGTCAGTCGTTGAATGGGATTCTGTTTAGGATTCGATCTGAAAAATGCTGCAGTGATGTTCTGTTGATCTTCCAAGATGCTGGAATCAGCTTCTAAATATCATCTTTACATAACTTAACACAATAAAATGGTTATAACTCAACCAGTTTGACAACTATTGAGCTAAAATGTGGTGTAGCCAAGTCTGATTCCCAACACATACTCTGAGATTGACATATTGTGCAATATTGTTGCTTAAAACTTTTGTTTGTTAGCAAAATGTCTCCTGAACCACTGGATGGTTTTTAATGAAACTCTAAAAAACTGAATCATGGTTAATTATTTTATTGAGCAACAAGATGATTCCCTCTGCAGGAGTCGCTACATCAAGCAAACTCCCACAAGAGACTTGGCAAGTTGATGCTGGATGTTCTTAACATGTCTCTTAACTGGTACAGGCAAAAGAGAGCACATTACTCCAGTTCTAGCCTCCCTTCACTGGCTCCCGGTCCACTTTCAAATTAATTTTAAAATACTTCTGTATGTTTTTAGTCATGCCCCCTCCTATCTCGCTGATCTGCTGCAGCCATATGCAGCACTCTGAGGTCAGCAGACCAGATGCTTCGATTGGTTCCAGGCACTGATTTTAAGTCTTGTTTGAAAACGCACTTTTGTTTCTTGGCTTTTGACAGTGAGTTGATTTTAACTTGTCTGTATTCTATAATGTTAGCCATTTAGTTTTTATCTTTACCTGTTTGTTTTTGTTGTACAGCACTTTGGTTGGCCTTGTTGCTGTTTTTAAGTGCTTTATAAATAAAGTGTTATGCTCAAACCTGCAAGACCACAGCACTGTCCACCGAGCTACCAGGGGCCAAATAAAACATACGAGTGCAGAGAATATAATTTGCACATGAAAATGAAGCTATTTGCCGTCAGTTTGCAGACCTTGTAAACATGTTGGGTCGTACCGCTGCGCCGACACTCTGCATCAATCTGAACGTCCGTTTATAATTCATACGGCTGGATTTGTTGCACGTGCTGGTCCCAGGTCTGCCCCCAGCACCGACACGGCGAGTACTAACAATAGTGGACAAGCACGGCTCTCTGCTGCCCATCACAGTGCCCATTATTATAATATATTCAAGGATTAAAGGGCTTTTATCTCGGGCAATCATGAATTATAAAGACTGCACTTCAAAATTTAATTGCTCTGAATTAAATGATTTAAGATAATGTTTCTTTTATAAATTCCTAATAGGGCCAGGGGGTAAAAGAAAAGGGAAACTACACCCAATAATCCCTCTTCTCCCTCAACAACAGATGACAGGAGAGGAACAATAGATGGACTTTGACCTTGAGGGGGAAGAACAACACCACACGCAGCAATAAGAAATGGACGAGGTTTAATCTCTGCTTCTTGGGTGCTGACAGCATCAGGACCAGTTAGATCCTGTTCAGCTGGAGTACAGCGTCCCCTTCAGGATTTGTTGAGTCTTAACGTTAAAGCTCACCGTCCCAGCAGTCTAAAGGAAATGTGAAATTAACTGTCTAAATGTCTTAATGAAGCAGCAAACAAAACAATAAAAGCACAAAACTGCATTAGAAACACAGATTAGTGATGTCAGAGGACAAAGTATCTGAAACTTCTTAAATGATCCCAACCTCCATGTTAGCCAACATCAAAGCTCGATGGCAAACTTTCTTTTCGTTACTTGGATCTACAAACGTTTTTAAATATAATCATATTAAACCCATTTAACCAGTAATTAATAAACTGGCAAATAACAGCAACACTTAACGTCCTTCACAAAATAGGGAATAATTGCATCAAAACTGATCTATTGACATCAACGGACCCAATATAGTAAAAAAAAAAAAAAAAAAAGTCTGTACGAGATTGATCTTAATTAAAAAAACAACTTGAATGGACGTTGGAAGTGAAACAAAAACCCCAAAAAAAGTTAGAGTTAAAACAGAACTAAGAAGTTAGAAAACAAACCCCCTTAAGGAAGCTCCTCAAAGGCCAACGCAGCTTTATCATTTTTATTGCATTTAAAGTTTAAGAAGTGTCTGAAGTTTTGAAGTGAAGCTGCTGATGAGATTAAAGATACGCTGGAATTCCTCCAAGTCAAAAATTCTGCACGCACAGCAATAATCCAATTCTTTGCGCTAAATGTTATTTGTAAGAGCTGCTGACAGGATACCCCAAAGTTTTAATGATATTTAATGAATGAAAACCTCACATTATATACACTGTTGGGATGCATTCAATTCATTTTACACAAAGTTCATCATATATTACAAACCAGTTAATATCAAGAAATTTGCATCTTTTATTGCTTTGCTCGTAAATTATGAGTTTTATTTCTTAAAAGATGCACATTAAAAGTGTTTTGATCAGTTTGATAAAATTAGGAATAACATGAAAAACTGGGCTGTTCTGGATGGAACGTTGTGAAATGCAAACCTTCATGGAGTTCTCATGTCTTGAATGTCGTAAAATGTTACATCATGGGGCAAAAAACACGACCAACAGCTCTTTTTAGATATCTAGTCTTCTATAAATGTAGCCTCAGTGTCACTTGTTTTAGGATTTAAAAGATAACTTTTCGGTTGAAAGGCAACATTTCCACCAATCAGTGAACATCCTTTGAGCAAATGATACAGCAACTTTGTTCTTACTGGTTCCCCACATGCTGGAAAAACTACAATCAGCAGTTTATGGAATTTGTCTTGGAGTCAAACTTCTTCCAGAACATGAAAAGAATCCTTCAAGACAAAAGTATCAAAAATCTCTCAGCTGCTTTGGATTAAATTTAAATTTATTTTCCACTATTTAGGAAAATAATGTAACTGTGCAGGCCTTTCAAAATAAGACTCAAAGAGATCTGTGGTAGATAAAATGTTATTCTGGGATGATTTAAACAACTTAATTTGTAACAAATTTAATGGAAAGCATCACTGTACCGCGTTATGACAGTCCTGATATCCCGTCTCTTTAAGCAGTTAAATAGTACGTTTTTTAACATTTTGTTCTGAAACTATTTAATTTTCTTTGGACCACAGAGAAATGTGTTGAAGCCACTCCATGAATCACCACAGAGGAAACAAACAGCATGTGATGATCAGGTGCAATTACGGTAGCCACCAGGCGTCCGGCAGACAGGAAGTACCGTATTTTCCAGACTACAGAGCGCACCCGAAAATATAAAGCCTGTGCACTAAAACCAATAAAGTTGTCGTCATCTTCAGTGTCAAAATTGAACAGCCTCAGAAAAACATCACACACGTCAGTCTCTCTTTTGCTGTCGGAAAAAATACAGTAGCCTGCCAGGAAGTGATTGATCGATATCCATCTCTCCTCCCTGTTTATCACTGGTTTGACTGCAACTTGTTCACTAATTTCATTGGTCAGATTATTATTTTTTTTAACCTTCGTTTAAACAGGTAGTTTCACTGAGTCACGAGGACCCACCCTTCCAAGAGAGACATGTACTGGGCAATGTGAGCGCCCGGGTGTAACAAATTTAAAGGTTTTTAGTGGCATGAAGCTCATTAGCCCGTCAAAAACAAAAAAATCCATAAATTAGCTGCAGCATTGTATAAGCCGTGGGGGTCAAAGTGTGTAAAAAAATAAAAAATAGCAGCTTATAGACAGGAAATTACGGTAGTTGGGGAACCAGATAAAAGGGTGTGCATAAGGTTTGGTGAATGAGCAAGCAAAATAAAAATCAAGATCCAACAAAGTCACCGAGTTTGTTCTTCAAAGACAAACGCACAGCAGCTTTCTTATTTTTTAAATGTCATGTTGACAATTCAAGAAAAGAAAAAAAAAAAAACTCCAACTGGGAAACAAAATAATCACACAACATTCTTCTAGCTCACTGAGTCCTCAGTGCTTAATATGGCTTTATCAACAGCGATCCTCCTTGGTTAAAGATAATCACTGAAGCTTTACATACACGATACATTCACAGAAACTTCTCACTGAGCAAAAAACATTGTTCACTTCAGTCCGGCTCACTGAACCACGGGCATCAGCTCAAACACGTCTCATAAAATGTTTTTTGAAATGTCTCTTAAACCGAGAACAAAGGGAGGGCAGTGATTGTTGCACAGCAGCACAACGAGCCAGAAAAAAAAACATGATTGTCAACTCAAAACATACTGAACGCATGTTATGTTACATACATCATGTACGTGGAGACAAACGGCTGCAATAAACCAACCGACTCGCACAACTGAAGAGGTTTTAGCTTTTTAAAAATAACCTCCAGTAGCTGCTGAAACTTCCCCGTGTTCCCACGCTGTCGGCCTCAAACGGTTTGAATGAAAATGTATCTTTAAAACTGAAGCAAAAGCTAATTTTAATCAAAACGTCTCCTGCGGAAGCAGAGAAAGAGTTTAGCAGCGGACAACTAAAGATAGCCACGCTGGATAAACGCACGGTTCTTTTCTTCTTCGGCTTCTATATTTCTGAGTCACTTACGAGACGCAAAAATAAATAAATAGCGTGAGCTGTGGCAGAATAGACTTATTCACTATCTTTGGGACTGTCTTCAGTTCGATTGGCACTTGGGTCAGCCGTTCCTGTTTGACCTTTCTGGTCTGAAGCGACATCTATTTTGCGAGTCTCCTGCTCCGTGTCTCCGTTCGCCTCCGTACCTGCCTCGCAGGTCAACTTCTCCCCATTCAGGAGGCGCTCGTCCACCTGGATCCCCCGACTCTCTTCCACCTCCTCCAGCTTCCGCAAGATTATGGGAAGCTTTCCATCCGTGTCGTTGTTTTCCAGCAGAGCGATATCGCTTTCCTCGAAACGAGGCAAGGCAGCTCCTTCCTCCAGCTTCTTCTGGAAGTGCAGACGTTTGGTCCGACCCGTGGCCGAGGCCTTCTCCAGGATCTGCTTCTCTGCCAGGCGGAGCTGGGTGGCCAGACGAGAGTGAAGAGAGAGGTCCAGCTTCTCCAACAAAGAGCGGTCCTCCTGCAAGGAAGGAAAGATGTCAGACAAATTATAATAAGTTCAATTTCAAATATTTGATTTGTATAAACTGGTTCCATCTTCAGTGTCCAGAATGCACTTTTCCAAATGGATTTTATGAAGTAAACCCTTTTTTTTGGGGGTCAAAAGGCCTGGAATTGAAAATACCAACCTACCTACAGTGTGGTGAGTATTATCACTAGAAAAAATATTTTGTGTGGCTGCAGCTGGGCATAAAAAAACTGCCGCTATATATAAAAAAAAAAAGGGTTGCCATGTCAAAATTCAAGATGGCCACCGCCATACCACGTCAATGATTTGAAGAAACTATGCTTTCTAGGCTTTATTTTTTTTTTTAACTACATTTCCTGAAATGATTGGGCTGGCCAAGACCCCCATTGGCCACCCCCTGGTTCCGCCATTGTGCCTAGTGGTGAATAAAATGGCTCCTTCCACTCACCAGGATCCATCACGCTGCTCTTTCTCAGAAAGGAAAAACAACTACCTCCATTCTTCTCCACAGTGTAACTCCTACCCACCTGAATATTGTTTGCACTAAAAAACATTAAGGTCCAGTTCCAGTCCAGAAAAACACTCATCTCAAAAACTACAAACATTCATCATTTAAATCCCTCAGGGAACATCAGAAAACTTTTTTTTATTTTTTTATGTGGCAATACATGAAACTGACCTTCACTAATAAGTCATAATTTTTTTTCCAAAGCTAACAGACATTTTTAAAAAGGTTTTCTTTGAATGATTTAAAACCATCATTTGCACCGTTTTAATCAAAGTTTGTTCGTTGAACACACCCAACATTTCAGCGTAGCCTCCAGCAGACTGACCTCAGACGTGGTCTTGTAGGTCTTGAGCAGCAGAGCAGCTCGATTCTCAAGGAAAGTCCACAACTTTATCTCGTTTTCCCAACTGACAGGAAACTCGCCGTTACCCAGAGTGAAGATCTTGTTGATGGCACGATCTCCCAGAAGATAGTCCTTGAGTTCCTCTGAAATTGGGATGAATGTTAGAATCTCCTGTTCACAATAAACCCACAAAATTAGGCAAAAGACGGCCTCCGCTTTTACCAAACTCGAACTGGTTCATATAGATTCTGGTTGATAAGGAGAGCGGATGGAGACCACAAGAACTCATTTTAACAGATAAACAAGCGCCAAATACTTCCGCAACTTCTTTGTTATATGACTTTAGCACCAGAGTTTGGGCTTCTAGAAACTTAAAAACTGAGACAATAAGGCTCCACTTATAGGTGGCTAATAAGTAGTTTATATACTGGTAAGTTATTAATTCCTCTAAACACTATAAATCATTAACTGCTTATTATGCATTATTTGAGAAAGAGACTAAACTGACCAGTTTATGCCAAATCTGTTCACCTATATATTTCATTTAGAGCTGTTTTATTAAACATTTCAGACTAAGTTACTACCTTGAAAGCACAATAAGCATTTGTAAACCTATTTTTTAGCATTTAATATTGTACTGTATTGCTGCATTTAAATGACTAATGATGCACAACTAATATTATATTCTTAAAAAATAGGTTTACAAATGCTTATTGTGCTTTCAAGGTAGTAACTTAGTCTGAAATGTTTATTATAACAACTCTAGATTAAATATTTAGGTGAACAGATTTGGCAAGAAACTGGTCAGTTTAATTAATGCATAATAAGCAGTTATTAATGATTTATAAATGGTTTAAAGAGGAATTAATAACATATCTATAAACTTATATATATCTATAAGGGGAGCCTTACTGTAAAGTGGTACCAATAAAATAAATAATAAACTGCATCATACTGCTAAAACTGTTAAAATCTGACAGCTTTAATCGTTTTCAATATTCATTTGAATTTGTGAACAACCTTTAGAAGAGCACACATTTTAGATGAATTTATTGTTGAAAAATGTATTAAAAATTACCAAAGCATATAAGAGAACTTCCAGCAGAATTATATTTCTGTAATATTGACAACAACCCTTGAAGATGCAGTGTAGTTCTTTTATTAATTACACATGCAGATATCCTGCAGGATCCAGAGAATACCGAAGGTCTGAAGCCCGGCCGTCTTCTTGTAATACTCTTCATTTGTGACCTGATTCCTAATCAGACTTTGGAAGGTCTAATAAAGCCACCGGGGGCCTAACCTCACACTGCTGCTGCTCCGCTCTCCAGACTGGAATGTTCAAAAAGCACCAGTGGAAGATGAAAGAGGAGACGTGCGGTGCCCCAGTTGTGTGAGCACACTTTTCCATCATGTCACATCTGTTAAGAAATGTTGACACACTTGCGCACGTGCAACGAACGATAACCCTCACGCTCGGAACCGAAGGCATTGGTGCAAAAAAAAAAAAAAATTAACATGCAGCAGAAATCTGAATAATAAATCACGCAGGGTCCTGAAAGTGAGTCCTGTGACGGAGGAGGATGTGGCCTTGTGTGACGGGGGATTTATGACATCGGTGCCTTTATGCAGATGAATACTGCAAACTCCACAGAGGATTGCTCCTTCCACACATCTGGTGGCCTGCCTTGATCAATTAACCAGCTCAGGAACGGACGGGCCTCGTTCGTCCCCAGCGACTCCTCTTGTTCCACATCGTCTTCATCTCTTGTGGAGGAAGCAGTCACGAGACGACGCTCGAAATATAAAACATGCTTTGCTGGTTGTGGCCAGGTTGGCGGCTCAGGGATGGGTGATGTCCAGCAGCTGGTATTTCATGGTGCGTTTGTGTGTTTCTTACCCTCCGTCATGCAGAAGACTCTCAGGAAGGCCAGCATCTGGGCTGAAATAGGAGATTCATTACAGTGCAGGGCAAACACACAGGACCTGAAAGTGAAACAGAACAACAATCAGATTCATGGAGGCAGAACAAAGCGCTTCTGAAAAGACTTTCTGTAAGAACGAAGGATCAAAAGGTGAGAACGCAAAGAGAAGGAAACCTGGTAAAATGTGGCATTTTCCACATAAAATAACTCTTGTATAATAAAAATGGTCCTTAATGCGATGCCAAAGATCTTCATTTTGTCTTTGACATGTGATTTACTGATGCATGCTGATAGCATGGCTGTTTTCAACATGACCACCAGATGTCCCCATCTGATCCACACTGGACCTTTAACATCATGAAAACAAGTTTATTTTCATACATCCAATTAAACAACTTTTTAACTGATGGCTGAATATGAGCACCAGTGACCCCAAAAAGAAGAAGCGGGTAAAGATAATGTCTGTTTTGAAAGAAAAAGCCTAAATAGGTCACTTTATTGCCCTTAATGCAAAAAAAAAAATCAAAAATAAATAAATGTTCAGTTACCAAACTTTTGCTGCAAATATAAAAAAATTGTTTTTTATTCTAGATCATCTTTACATTAAGTCCATTTTTGTTAACAATTTAAGCAAATACATTTCATTACAGGAACATTTTTGTGACTTTTCTTAAAACTTTTAGGTCTTTCCTGGGGACAGTCCAGCATTACGGTCAAGTTAAGATTGAAAACGTTTGTTTATGAAATACAAACATACATTAATGCAAATCGTTACAAGTTAAAAACGCAGCAGAATATTAGAACTTTCTTGTGAGGTCTACGTGAGCATGCAGATGAACTCATCTCAATCAAATCTTTAAGTCTCAACTGCAAATTGCTACAGATTGACAGTTTTTGTTTCAGTGACGTGATCCGTGTGGTAACCAGCAGCACGGTGTTGCATTCTTCCCATTAAATCATCCCTCAGTCCAGTCCTGCGCTCTTCTTCAACTCGCTGCACTGTTCCAAAGTTTTCCCCAAAAGAGACGCGCATGTCATAAGGACGATAACAGACACGTGACACGTCAGCCAGGTCTGACTGGGAATTTGAAAAATGATCTACAATTTAATCTCATTTAAATCTAACAATTTAATTGAGTGCTGCGGCAACAACGGGAATTGTTTCGCTTAATTTCCACTGTTGAGATTTAAACCGTCATCAATAAGAGATTAAAGGGTTCTGATTAAAAATGCCGAGCAGAGAATGCTGCATAAAATTAAAGGGCTAATGATAAAATGATTAAGCTTCTTGATGATGAAAGTGTTGGGGCGGATTACTTTTTTTTACTTGGTGGGGTGGGAAGTAAAAAAAAAAAACTAGAGCAACATTTTTGTTGCGTGCTTCAGTTCTGCCAAAGCGGAGTCTAACTGGATGAATCGTCTCCTGTTAAAGACAAAACGCAGCTTTTACAAAAAGGTCCTGAAGCTTTTTCTGACCTAAATTAAAGGTTTCAGCCTGAACTTACAGACTGAGCAGAGCAAGCAATAAAGGAGGAATGTTAGTAAAAAAAAAAACAACAACTCATTATTAGAAACAGATGGGTCAGACTCACGCTGGGATGCCGGCTCGGGCCAGAACCTCAGCCTTCATGGCGTAAAGACGTTCGCTCTTACTGACACCCAGCTTGATCTTCACTCTGTCGTGGGCGTTGTCTTGGAAGAAGAAGCCATTGTGGATGACAAACTCGGCATTGGATCTTGTACCGTAAAAGATGTAAATCTACAGGAAGATGACAATCCTTATTTACAATGACAAGATGGCTCAACACAACCCCCACTGCACCATTTGGACACATTTGATCACTACTGAATGAGTAGGTGTGTCTTCATGTAAAGCACTGTTTTTATAAAAACAGACTGGGCTTTATATGAGGAAAACACCGTCTTTTGAATCTAATTTTACTTTATTTTGTGACACAGTATCAAATACGGCGCATTATACGTCTGTCGACAAACTATTATACACCAATACAGCCATCAATAGCAATGACCTGGTATAACCTTTGACCTTGGAGCTGAGGTAATGAAAAGACTACACATGTTTAGTGGTGGTACAAATGGATATAAAATTCCATTAAATGATCTTGAGCGGATCAGAAGTTGCGGGCAGGACAAACAAACACCTTGTTTTAATTTTGACCTTGATTTGTGACCTTGATATTGGGCCTGGGGTGATGAATAATGTACACAACACTCAGTCTAGTGATGATGCTGATGTGTATCAAGGTCTGTTAAATTATCTTGAGCGGATCAGAAGTTATAGGAAGATGAGGGAAAGTTTACGGACGTATGGAGACTATACCATAATGTCTGCTTTTCTACAAGTGGAAAAAAAAAAATATATATATATATATATATATATATATATATGTGTGTTATTTTGGTCTCTCTTTAAATGGATGGATTTATTAAAAATAATAACATGAACTGTAGAGAATCCCACAAAACTCTATCTTAAATTAGGAAACAAAAAACAAAAGGAGGATGTGTTTAAAATAACTTCCTTAGCCTTTCATAAAAATCTTACAGAAATAAATCATTTAGGGAAGGAACTCCTGGTTCATCTACATGAAGTGTCTCACCTGTTCGTTCTCTTTGTAGTCCTGCAGCGCCACACACTCGCAGCGATCGTCCTCCAGGTTGTAGCCTGTGGTGATCTGCAGAAAGAAAACAACCGACCGATTCAACTAGCACTTAATATATTCACTTACAGCAAAAACACTACGATTTATTAATACATTCTTACTAAAGTGTTAAAAAACTGAAGCAACAGTACTTTTTACCATATTCCATCTCATCACAACACCACGTTAAAAGGGAATGTGTGGCTTTTTCCACATTATGTAAAATAAATGTATAAATCTGGATTAGTCTTTTAATTGATCTGAATCTTGTTTTATTATACACAGTGTAAACAATGTGTCTGCATGTGTGTGTGTTATCAGCCTTACCAATCTGTCTGTGTGGTTACACATGTCTCACAGGGGGATGAGGGCCAGAGTGACCCGGCTGCTGTTCTCAGTGGGGATCTGGTTGTGGCAGGTCATCAGAGGACACTTGCCCACCTGTTACTTATTCCTGGTCCACAGCTTCTATGACTTCTACTCTTCTTTCTCTTTATCCATTAGCTCTTCAAAGTACTCTTTCCATCTTCCCATTACACTCTCCTCACTCATTAGTACATTACCATTCGTATCTTTAACTAGGCTAACCTGCTGCACATCCTTTCCAGCCTGATCAGTCTGTCTTGCCAATCGGTACAAGTCCTTCTCACTCTCTTTAGTGTCCAGTCTCCCATACAGCTCATCATACACCTCTTTGCTCTACGTTGCATCACCTTATAGTCTACTTGTGTGTGTCATCAGCCTTACCAGTCCGTTTGTGTGGTTACACATGTCCCACAGGGGGATGAGGGCCAGAGTGACTCGGCTGCCATCCTCAGTGGGGATCTGGTTCTGGCGGGTCATCACAGAGGACACTGCCCACCTGTTACACAAAACCAACCAACAAACGCTTGTTAACCCTTTGACAGACGCAGGAGCACACACACATCTGAAGCACTAATATGTTTAAACTGGGAATTAGAAACATCTTCCTCTTTAACAACTGGAACTTGGAAATAAGACAAAGTTAACCTGTTAGAAGCTCAAAATAATTTTTGCTCCAGTTTTTCTAAACACACACACACACACACACACAGAGAGACACACACACACACACAGAGAGACACACACACACACACAGAGAGACACACCTGTAGTCATCAAACGTGAAGCTGTCCTTCAGGGGCAGCTTGCTGGCGGCGGGATGAGTCTGGGGATGGAGAGGAAAATGGGAAGGAATAAAAAAAAAAAAAAACACAAATCAGTACGAGGACTTTCATTATGCAGGTATGCTGGAGGGGGGTAGCCTGACAGGACAGCCTAACAAGAAGGACTGGGAGTAGGGGGCCACCACTGGGGTGTGTGTGTGAGTGTGTGTGGTCTGTTGGTGCAGCGTGACACTCGACCCCCCACATACATCACTGTCAACTTAATTTGTTGTGGCCAGCAGCCGTCATAAATCTGCCTCATCAATTTGGGCTTGAATCAGTGTGCGCCGTGTGTGTGCCCACAAATGTCACTGGTGTCTCCATTTAAAGCCGCAGACGCCACCGACCAACAAACATCTGCAAACTGGTGAGGATTTCATCAGGAAAAGAAGATAAGGAAGATGTTTTCAGAGGAACAGGTTTATTATTGAAGCTGTTGGGTGAAGAACAATAGCATTTGCAGAAATTAAGTTTGAAGCAATATTTAGGCTCTAATCCCTAAAACTAAAGACTAACAAGAATAAATCTAATTTTTACACAGTGGGGAAACAAAATGAAGCCAAGATATTTCATGTAAATGAGTCCTCGAGGCTCAACGGGACTAACCTGTATAAATAAAGATTGAATGTTTTATTTGTTAGTATCCATCCCTGCGTTTTAAGCTGCAACGTCCATTTATTTATTTATGTATTTATTTTCATTCTCAAGCATTGTCTACTGAAGACAGGTCAAGACTCGATGTTGGACAGTCCAGAACCTGTCCCCTCATCTTCCATTCAGCCTTCGGGATGTAAACAGAATGTGGTTTAACACAGTCGTGGTGAAAAATGCTCGGACGTCCCTGGAAAAGACGTGGCCTTGGAGGCAGCAGATGTTGCTATAAAATCTCTGCTGTTCTTCTCTACATTAACGCAGCCATCACAGAAGACTGATCCAAGCCCAGAACATTACAGATCTGGACTTATCTTGATGCGGACACACATGCATGCGCTCATCTTGCACCGCGTTTTGTCCTCGGCTCCTCCTTCCTCGCTCCTCTCTCTTCTCTTCCTCAGATGACCGGGCTGGAAAATTAGCTTGTCACATTGGCTTTGAATTGAATTGACCTGAATGTACCTCGTCCCCAGCCCCCCCACATCACCTCCCAGTTCTGTCTATCAGCCCAGCGGATTCGATGTGTGAATGACCGGCTGTACATGCTCATGTACACAGACAGAGGAGGTAAGCTTTTGTATACAAGTACATAAGAAGCCTGCACTACAGTAGTACAACCTCTACTGTCAAATCTGAGCAGTATAAACCTGAAAATATCTCATTAACTGTTTATTTCATGAAAGTTAAATGTTTAAACATGAAGAGTCAGCACTTGTTAACATTTTTAGAGGCAGTTGGATTGAATTTATGAAGCTTCTTTAAATGCTGTTGTGCGTTTTAAAGTCAGAAGTTAGTGTCTGTATGTCTTGTTAGCAACAGTGTGCGTTAATCCCATTTTACCAGCAATGCTCATAAACACCAGCGTTGTAAAAAGCACTAAAATACACGCAGATTGTCGTTTACATCGGCGCTTAAAATCAAACCGGTGATATTAAGACATCTGTTTTCAGACAAGGGGGGAAAAAAAACTGACATCCAGAACACACGAACACACCAGAGGGAAATTAAAAAATAAACTATACTACAGGAAAACAACAATCTGGGTGGATGGTGATTCTAGTTGTGGAAATATCACACCAGTTCTTTAAATATTCTAACGTTAAACATGATCTACACAAACGTAAACACTGAAATGACTGTTGTTTTAAAACACAAAGCTGCAACGTGGGACTTTAAAGGTGTAAATTCAGTCAGACAGGATAATTTAGTTAATGTTTTATTTATTATACAACATCGTTCAAGTCATTTGAACAGTTTCTTTATTTTTTTTTGTTGAGACATTTCGTCCTTCATCCAAAGGACTTAATCAGTACAAGGAGCCACAAACTCAGTCCCACAAGCAGCACACTCTCATAGTGGACCAACCAGTTTTCTGGTGATAAAATAGCTCCTCGGACTGATGAAGTCCTTTGGATGAAGGTCGAAATGTCTCAACAAAAAAATAAACCGTTCAGATGATCTGACTGAACATTGTTGGACTTTTTTTTTATCTGAACTATTGAGCATGGACTTTGATATTACGCATCATCTTAATTTTTAGTGATGCACCCGCAGACAAATAAATGTTTACTTTGTTTGGAAACATGGAACATCTTACAGGACACAGCTTGGGACACATGTACACCTACTCCAATCAGAAAGTTCAGCAAATCCCCCAAACCTTTCGGTGATCTCTCTCTTCACTCTTGGTCAAAATAAAAACTTTAACCTGGGATTACCAACATCAGCTTGTGTGATTTATTGGATCAGATTCTTGATTATTGTTGAACTTGACTTAAAGACTCTCCAAATTAACTTGCGATGAATCAGTGCAACTGTTCAGCTCCGGAGGTGAGACGTGAGCGCAGAGTTTGACACTGAGGTGTGTGTGTGTGTGTGTGTGTGTGTAGGGGAAATCTGAGCAGCAGTGTTATTAAATACAACAGTGTGTTACTCAGAGTCCACAGTTCAACACTGCAGCTGCTAATGTGATGAACAGAAACACTGATGTGCTGTCAAAACAAGTGAGCCACTACATTTTCCATTACATTGGCTTCAAAAATAAAATGATTTTGTATTTTTGGCACACCCTGCTCCTCGTTTCTCTCTTCACACTCGAACAGAAAATCAAAAAAAAAAAATTTATGTACTTAATTTGTGAAATCTTTGATGATTTTTTTCATGCTTGAGGTGTTTTCGTGTTTTACCTTTGATGCATTATTAAAGCTCTTGAATTTCCTGTGTACTAAATAAATTCTAGAAACAAACCTTTTTACATAGAGACACTAATAAAATCATGAACAAAAACAAGAGTTTCATGCGTATCAATGAAGAACTTTAGGTCTTGTGATTAATAACTCATGCTACCTGTTATAATGATGCTCTGTTGGTTGATCGAGTGTGGTATTGTGAAAGGGACCAGTGTTTCCATCTAAGCTCCCCAACATGAACATTACAAACCAAACTGATTCTTTTCTTTTTTTTTATTCTGTACACAATTATATCATTTTTAAAGAAACTTTTTAATAAAAAAAAAGTCTAATATTGCCAATCCTGCATTCAAAACAAAGCAGTCCAGAGACCAAAAACCCCACCCAAAAAACAACAAGATTAAGCATCTAAACATCATAACAGAACTTGTATCAAAGCAGACATGTGAACATAAAACTGGAAAAAAAAACTCCTTTAATTAAAAACAAAAAACCCTCCAGAATGTAAAAATACTCAAAACTTTCCTCATAGTCCTGCAGCCTTCTTGCACAGTTACTTCAAGTAAACAAGCATAGCTAGGAAACAATGTTCAGAGCAGGAGTGCAGGATTCTGGGAAAATTCCCAGAATGCACTAGGGCAACTGACACTGTCCAATTCTTGTATTTTATGTGCATTCATGCAGTTTTGATGAACCTATAGTTCAGTTTTTGTCCATAAATCATCAATCATGTCTTTAAAACCAACAATGTCTGAGCTCCTTCAACAATAAAACTCTACCATAGTCTGGGGAAAACAAAGATGAGAACAATACTGCCACCTAGTGGTAATATACATATTGACATAAGATAAACAGGATGTTTAATGAACTCTTACATTTAGCAATAAATAACATTTAAACTAGTTTTTACTTTGACAACAAATTAAAAATACAATAAGAGACAAATTGTGGACCATTGTATTTCTAAAAATAAAACTTTAGTGTAATATAGATCTCATGGCAGCTGTTCTGCTACTTCGCAGATTTTCATCTATCGCGGAGGTCTCTGGAACATAAACCCCACGATAGGTGAGGGATCACTTCCTGATCCTTAAAAAAAATCTTTCTCCTCTACATCACATCCAACCTGTGGAGCATAACTATTGACACCATTTAGCATCAGACCTTCTACTTCTACTTTCAGACATGCCACAATATCTGACACTCTTTTCACCTCTACTACATTATTTGCCAACTCCTCCTTCAGGACCACACCTACTCCATTTCTCTTTCTATCCACACTGTGATAAAACAGTTTAAACTCTGCTCCAGTGCTGCATGCCTTGCTGCCCTTCCACTTGGTCTTTTGGACATGCAAATTGATGGGTAACCAGAGATGATGATTATCTGATGTCTCCTCCTGCTGGTTATCAACTAGTACTACAAGTACAAACCTAATTTTCTTTCCTCAGAAAAATCAATCCATCTTTACCTGCTTCTTCCTTTTAGGACATGGAGGTCACTGGTGCCCATATCTAGCAGTCACTATGCAAGAGGTGGGGTACACCATGGACAGGTAGCAAGTCCATCACAGGGACACAGAGAGACAAATGAGACAAACATTCACACTCTCGCTCACACCTAGGGAAAATTTAGATCAACCAGTCTAACATGCATGTTTTGGTCTATGAGAGGAAACTGGAGTACCCGGAGAAAACCCATGCATGCATGGAGAGAACATGCAAACTCCACCCAGAATGGCCCCCTGGCCGGGATTCGATCTAGCAACCTTTTTCCACCGAGAGGCAACAACTCTACCAACTGAGCCACCAGCTGTTTGAAACCACATGAAAACAATTACACCACAAAACCTAAGTCTAAACACCAAGGTCATAAATGCTCTGTATATCAGTTCCATGTATACAAGGTTAGTGTGTGTTGAATCTGCATACCTGCACCAGTTTGTAGAAGTAAGCGTACTGGCGGGCTGTGTTCTTGTACTGGCTCAGGACGTCCTGCACTGCTTGGGTGCCCAGCAGCAGCTGAACGTCGTCCTGCTGGTAGTACAGCGGCGTGTCATACTCCTGAGGAAGACTGTGGATGTACGGCAGCCAGAACGAAGACAGGTTGGCCCGCTCGCACAGCAGGTGGAGGGCCAGAGTCACGTTGCCCATAGCCTGCATGATCCGGTCCTGACTGTACAGAGGACCTGAGACAAAGGGTCAAAGAGGTGATGTGGCTGCAGTGATCACCAAAATACGCATTTAAAGAAAAACTATGACAATCAATCAATCAACCTTTATTTACAATATCCATGAGCTGCAGACTTCATGCAGTATAGATAAAATTTATTAAAAAGTTCTGAATGTTTCATGCATTATCTTTGTTAAACATTCATAATTAATGCCTAAACTCAAGTCACATCTTGATTGTGATGTTTCAAATTATGTCTCCATCCAATCTCTTCTGAACTGGAAAGCACTTTTAACTTCTTACCCAGCAGAGAGTTTTGGGCTGATTCCACCGTCATCAACATCTTCCTGGGAACCCACAAGAACAACTCCTCTGCCTAGGAAAAAACAAGAGTCTTATATCCCTCCACATTTGTCTAATATGGTGTATTTTTAACAGCACAAACTTTATTAGCTGCCACCTTAATGTCTCTGGTGGCCCGCAGGCCATAGCCCTCTGACTCAAAGTTTGCCACAGTAAAGCCGTCACAGGACGCCCCGTTCTCCTGAGCCCAGGACATCAGATCTGAGAAGTAGTCCTCCCTGCTGCCTTCAAACACAGTGGACAAACCTGAGAGAAAAAGAATAAAAGCAACTTATTTCAGAGCCAAACCTGGACTGGAATTCTTTGTATTTCTTCAGCTCCGTGAAAAAAAAAACAACAACTCACCTTTCTGTTTCTTTCTGATCTTCTCCACCAAACTTCGAATCTGGATGTACTCCTCCCACTCTTTGCCAGCAGAGGGCGCTGCATTGCTGCACTCTGACAAATCCACACAAACACAACTATAATACAACAAAAACAGAGAAAATCTGAAGGCAGAGATGCTACTGGCTGAGAAACAGACTTTTAGTTGTCCCTTCTGAGGTTTAGATGTCCATTAGTGAACAAAATCATTCTCAATATTATGAGGTGGAAAAACGATCTGTTTTGTTTTAATATCATTTGGTACGTAACAGAAATGAATCCCCACTGTTCAGACTAAAGACGGATGAAGCATGAACATACTTTGCAGCAGTTCAGAGATCAGGTTCATCATCTCCTTTGGGGAAACCACAGTGCTGGCCCCGGTGCCGGACTTCTGAGTCTTCACTCGACTCTTCTTTCCCATGGTTCTGGACAGATGACTGGTCAATACAACAAAGCACAACACTATTAGACAGAAGCATATCATACAGCCAGGACAGCTGTCTATTGCTGAAACACACTCCAAAAAAAATTGAAGGGAAGGAATTTAGGGCTTGTCGTGGGGTACAGCGTAAACATTTTGTGCTTTCACAGAGAAGAGTATCATGAAATCACTCAACAAAACTTGAGGAACTTCAGAGTGTAAATGAAAAGGAGAATGGAGCAAGCTTCAACAGAGCACCGTGATCACCGATCCCTCAGGTGCCATCACATCAAGAACCACCATTTATCAGCAGTTAATGGAACAACAAATACAAGGGGTTACCGTACTTAGGGAAAGTTTAATTTTATGGCAATATCTGCTGCCTTCAAGACCATTAGATCTTTTACAAGGACCGTCCGGGCATTTTTCACTAAAATTATGTAAAACTAAAATCTTAAGATTTCAAAAGGCTGTATGTCTAAAGTCTTGACAGGCCTCTAATAGAAACTGTTGGAAAATTTAAAAACCAAAAATGTGACAAGGATGACCCGGTACTGTTGGACACCTTAACATGTGGTTGAAAGAAAAATGGGAGAAAACACCTGAAACTTTTCATTTGGTATTCTTGGATTCAGAACATTCAATGTGATGATAAAATAAATAGAATGATTACAAATGTTGGAACAACTTTTTTTATATGTTGCAGCCTGAAATGCAGAAAAACATGACACAAAAAAAAACCTATCTCTAGTTTATACAGTCCGACGTGAAACAAGAAATTTTCATCTTAGGTGCATGTCCACTGTGAAAGACATAATCTAAAAAAATAATAATAAAATCCGGATATCACAATGTAAGATTTTTTAATAATTTATTTGTGTGTTACTGCTGCAAATAAGTATTTGAACAGCTGCCAATCAGCAACAGTTCTGGACCTCAAAGACCTGTTGGTCCGCCTCTAAAAAGTCCACCTCCACTGATTATTCTAAATTAGAAGCACCTGTTTGAGGTCGTTAGCTGCATAAAGACACCTGTCCACCCCACAATCAGTTAGAGCATTTGAAGATGGGTCGTGGCTGGGTCTTCCAACATGACAATGACCTGAAGCACACAGCCAGGAGAACCAAGGAGTGGCTCCGTAAGAAGCACATCAAGGTTCTGGAGGGGACTAGCCAGTCTCCAGACATAAACCCTATAGAAAATCTTTGAAGGGAGCTCAAACTCTGTTTCTCAGTGACAGCCCAGAAACCTGACTGATCTAGAGAAGATCTGTGGAGGAATGGGCCAAAATCTCTGCTGCAGTAAACCTGGTGAAAAACTACAGGAAACATTTGACCTCTGTAACCGCAAACAAAGGCTACTGCACCAAATATTAACATTGATTTTCACAGGTGTTCAAATAATTATTTGCAGCAGTAACATGCACATATTTTTTTTAATTATACACTGATTTCTGATTTTTTTTTTTTTTCAGATTATGTCTCACAGTGAACATGCACCTAAGATGAAAATGTCAGACCCCTCCATGATTTTTAAGCGGGAGAAGTACATGCATGCACACTGTTGTGTCATCTATATTAATGAATTAGATCTCTTTGTTGAAAGATTAAAAGGTACTGGTTTTGATCAAATTGATTGTGTTTCTCCTTAAAGCGAGCCTCCAAGTCCTAAAGAGAATCCTTTTTAAAGAAGAACTGATCTGTAGGCATTTATACTGTTCTGTTTGTTCCTCCCAATTCTACTGATTTTTAGAAACTGCAGGAGCTGCCTTAGATTTGACTTCTAATGGTTGTGTAATGTTATGCAAACTATTACAAAACTGTGCAGCGTCCCACATAAAAAAAAAAAAAAAAACAATTAGCAAAATATAAAGAAAGGAGGAGCGAGTCGAGGCTTTTGCATGGTTCCTTATCTCACAAACTGAGATTAATGTTGAGTAATGCAGCGGATCGAAACGTTTTCAGCTTCAATTTCACACCGACAGCAGACGTGTGACCCTCACTAGCACTATTAAAGTTATACAAGTTGTTATAGAACTACTGACAAGTTAAAGCATAGAAACAACACAAGCAGCTAAGAATCATTTAATCATTTACAATGTCTGCTTTAAATTATTTTAACAATACAACTAATGTGTTATCTACAAACACATCCAGTGCTGGACTGAAAGCAGCAGGGGTTCAAAGTCACTTTGGGAGAACACTGCGTGCTCCACAGCACATTTGTCTAAAAAAAAAAAAAAAAAAGTACTGAACAGTCAAGAACATCTTTAAACATTTATTAAATTTACTTGATTGTAAAAAGACCGAACACAGTTCACTACAGACTCAGTTTTTACATGTAAAAGCACAAAAACTGAGTGTCATGGAGCTACTATGAAGGCATTCTGGCAAGCATCAATCAAAAAAATTACAATTGTTCTATTGTCCCATGTTGTACTCAATGTTATGTTTTCACCTATAGTGCTGCTGGTTTGAGATGTTTTTTTGTATTACAAAAAATCAGAGTTTAGTTTCCACAATCTTTGACCATGCTGATGAGCTCAATCATGCTTCAAATGACATGGCAATCGCCAGCTGAAAATCTGGCATTTCCCTCGTTTTTGATGCATCTATGTTAAAATGTTTGAGTTTGTGACCACAGTACATGACACATATACAAAAATTAACACAATGGATTCAGCATGATGTTTAATAGCATCTGTCTGAATATTTTTTTAAGTTGTATATGCAAATTTAGGAAGCAGAGTGCAAATATTGATTCAGAGACATTGCTAAGGACCATAGGCAAAAACCCACTCTGGGCTGTCAGCCTGAGTTCAAAACATGGATATATATTTATATATCGCATTTTTTGCCCTGCTCCCCTCAGGCAGGAAGTTGTGGAGCATTAAGTGTAGAACCACTAAACTGAGGAACAGCTTCTACCCTGAAGCTGTTAGACTCATGAATTCCTGATCAGGATTATCACTGTAATGCCACTTTGACTTGATCTGTGCTGCTGATTATCCATGCTGCTGATGTCTTGCCTTTAAGCTGCTATATTCATATCCATCTGCTCACAACAGACTCGTGTTCAGGCTGCTGTTTAATTCACTGTATTATATTATTATTGTTTAGCGTATATCTTAGATCCTTGTATACTGTTTCTACTTTATATTTTTGCTATTTTTGCGTGTAACTGGGACCTTAAGTACACAATTTTGTTGCTGCGAATGACAAATAACCTTGATATATTTGAAGAAATATTCCGTGCTACGCCCCAATGACTCTTTAAGTTCTTTGATCCCAGTTGTTGGCAGAAACTGGTATGAAATGTGTTTATTCATCCTCATCTGCTCACACAGACTCATGTTCGTGCTGCTGTTTGGCGCATTGTTTTGTACTATTTAGGGGTGCACAGACTGCAGTTTTCTGGCCGATCACCGATTTCTAAAAAGTCTGACCTGCCGACTCCGATTTTGTTTTATAAGCAACACTGTGAGGTGTCATAAGGTCACAATGCACCTTCAATTTTCCAATCTTATTGTATTGAAAAACATACCCTAGAACAATATCCTAGAAACAATATGAACTTGTTTTAACTGGCCATGAGGTAGTGCTCTGAAATGTAAATGAAGTTTAGACAATTGTTAAAACTTTGGTGCACCCCTAGTACTATTAATGTTTTTCTTTACAATTTGTACTTTTGTTGGATGTAACTGGGACCCTGTGTGCATAGTTTCATTCAACCTCATGTACCACATGTGACGTGAATGACAATAACGAACACTGAACCTTTGAAATATAGTGTAAGAAATTAACCAGAGCTGTAATTTTCACTTTTAACTCAGTACATCTTAATCTAAAATGCAAATGTGAGCAGGCTTCCAGTTGACCTCTGACCTTTTTGCTAGGCTTTATTGTGGTCATCTTAGGACCGCCCACTCGGTGTTTCACGACCCCCCAGTCAGTGACTGTGACCCTAACTTTGACAATTTGGACAATGAACAAAATTAAACTGGAATGTTCAGATTTAAAAACAGCTAAACATCTCGTTATTCACACGTAGAAGTAATATTTCTCACAAAGCAGACTTTTGATCTTGTCCAAGTTAAGGTAAACAAAATTCTGGTGAACAGAGTTACTTAAGTCAACGCTACAGGAAGTTTGAACGCAGACCAAGCTAACGACGCTGAAATGGACACGATTCCGCCTCATTTCTGCCAACTGAGCCTCAACTCGTTTAAGCTTCTCGGTTAGCAGAGGGACATTACGACCAGCCCAAAGAAGTCAAAACTGAGGCGGGTCAGGGAAACGCCCGCAGCTCATTCATCCACTGACTGAGGAGCTAACTGCTGCTAGCTACTTAGCCGTCAGAACGTTTGGTCGAAGATGATTAATCAGCTTCAACAACGTCCAGGACACATTCATGTATCCACACGAAGAAAGTGTCAAATGCAAGTCTGAAATTTGTAAAAACAAGTCGTTAAGGGTTTCATTTCGTCGTTGGGTCATACCTTTTGGAAGTGACAGCAACAGCTCCTCTCCTGCGATCGAACCAACCTTTACTGAGCCGCGCCGCTGATTGGAGGAGCCGTGAAGTACACCCACAAACAAGCTGCGCTTCTGGCCTTCTGATTGGCTGAACATAGAGCACGAGGAACATGCGTGTTTAGTATGGTGCGTTTAAAAGCATGGAAAAGTCGGATTTTTTTTACTCCTCCTGAAAAGCGTCATAAAGTTGATAAAACATTTAGATTAAAGCACTTGATTATCGTAAAGAATATTTGAATGAGTTTATTTATTAGAACTGTGACAGTTTCACATTTTCACCACCAGAGGGGGATAAAGCCTGTCTGTTCACGATTAGAGAGGAAAGTGAAAAGATTCACAAATTCCATTTTTAAATGATATTTGGAATCAGAAATGTTTAATAAAATGTAATTTTATTTTGTTTGTTCACAGTTTGTAGCTACACAATGTCAGTGTCATTTTCCTTAGCACAGAGGGTTTAAAATGTAAATGCATATTTTATCAGAAACATTTTAATTTTAATTTTAGTTTTTTTTATTTAGCCTAAAATAAAAATAGTTGTTTCACTTATGTTTGTAGATGCAAGCTTTGCTGCATCTTTAGCAAACCAAACTAAACCAAAAACCTGCAGTTTAGATTTACGAATAATCATAGAATCAAAAAAGCTCATCTTCCACCATTATATATGTATATATATATTTTTTTTAATCAATTCATATTGCAGTTTAAAACGGAAATCCACATTGTGTTTGAAAACAGTTCTGAGTGGTGACCAGTTGTCAGATCTATTCTCACTCCGTCTAAATATAAGATGTTATTTAAGTCTGACTTCACAGAGCAGGTTTCACTTGCAGTCAGGCCCGACACTCGGCAAAGAGGCTAAGAGGAGAAGGTCCACCTTGTTCAACCGTTTACTATAAGCCTCAAGTGAGTTTATTCACTAAAAGCCTTTATTCAGCAGAGTTTTCCTTATGGAGAATAAATCTGGCTAGTATTTAAATTAACTGCACAGTTTTATTTGCTAAGCTTTGAGACGTCGCTCCCTTCAGTCACAGTTCTCACATGTGATGTTTTGAACTGAATGTTTTGTGAACTGCAACCAATTTGTGTCGCCTACGTGATGTAGAAAATAAAGGATGGTCCTCTGTTCCTGAGAAGTAAAACCTGAAAGCAACTGTTTACCCATAAAATAACAAGTTTTCTTTTGGTTTTCCTCAGAGCATGGGAGACTCGCAGCAGTTTGACTTCTACCAGATGGGATATTATGTAGACGACCAGGGCCGCACTGTGGCTTTCTATGAGTAAGTAATGCCTTTAAGATCAATTCAACTGTGGGAGATGTACCTCAGAGTCAGGACTGTTGATCCGACTACTGAGAACATCTCTGTCTGCAGAACGTCCAAACCTTTTCATTCGTAATCGACAAAGTGCTTCTAATGTGTTTCTCGATGAGGAAAATGTCTTTTTTTTTTTACCAACACAACATGTAAGTCCTACCAGTATTCTAGGAAAAGTGCTTTTGAGCTTGTGATAATGGACAAAGTTGTTGACAGATTCCTATAGCAAAAAAAAAAAATCTCCAAAGTCAGTCAGGGGCAGATCAAGATGTGAATTAGGAGTAAAACATTGTCAGAAGAGATCAGAACGGTGTATTGATCAATAAATCATTTCCCTCACACTTTGCAAATGTTGGCAATAACTATTTAATATCTACCATAGCTGAAAATTTCTTCTATTACTTGTTACTTTATTAAGCAAAGTTTGACTTTTAAAAGAAAGATGCGTTTCAGGTTTGAAGGAATCTCAGAATCACAGTTTTTTTTCATCTTCCACATATTTGTGCAAATGTGAGATGATCGTGATGTTTGTATCTGTGCTGATTCAGTGAACCGCAGGACGTCATTCCAGATGTTCAGGATCCTTTCATGGAGCAGCAATACACAGGAGAGATCTATCAGCCAACGCACACCGCCACATATGGAGATTCTCCTGAGGATGAACCTCCTCTTCTTGTTGGTAATTAGATATAGAGCACGTAAAGACCATATGACAGTCTAATATTTACACACCCACCCATGTTTTAATGGCTGATGCTTGATTTGGACATGTCAATCTAAAGAAAAGTAGTTCAGCTCAACTTTTAAAGCCTTACATAAACACTGGCAGCAGGTCCTAAAAGGCTTTTAGTAAAATCTCAGATTATCTCTGAGTTTTCTGAACTGACCAGCCTCTCCCATCCACTCTGTGGATTTTCCAGAACTTGGAATTGATTTTGACCACATGTGGCAGAAGACGCTCACTGTGTTGAACCCTTTCAAGCCTGCTGATGGCAGCATCATGAATGAGACAGATCTGACAGGTCCCATCCTCTTCTGCATCGCACTGGGCGTCACTTTAATGATGGTGAATCCCTAATGCATGACTTGTTGTATTAAACACATTTCTCTGACCATGCATGTTTGTGGAACAAAGCCTCTAAATGCTTCCTTACTAACATCCACACCGTCCTAATAAGTCTCTTGTTGTTGAGCGTCATTTCTAACCCAGTTATAATAGTGTGAATGTTTTCGCCTCAGTTTTCAACAAATCATAAATCAAAACGTTCAGCTCTTTCAGGACAATCTATGACTTTTGGTATTGGTGCAACTTTAGCTTTTTGAAATGTTTAGCCTTTTCTGTCACTTTTTTTTTTTCTCATCGAAAATGAATTGAGCTCATTTTACATCCTTCAAATCTTTAGATCTGTCTACAACCTTTTATTGCTCCTTTCACATTTTGTTCTGGTTCAGCTTCTTTCAGCTACCTTCTGCAAATTTAAACTTTCAGCTAATTTCAGCTGTTTTGTGCTCCTTTCATATTCGTTTGATAACTACAAAATTTTTGTACTTCTAACTTATTTCTGCTAAGTTCAGCTTGTTATGCTCCTTTCAACTTATTTTTTTTTGTGTGTAAGTTTCAGTTTTTTCTCTACTATTTCAGCTACTTTAGCTGTTTTGATGCTAATTTAAGCTTTTTCAGCTGATTCCACATTTTTGCACTCATTTCAGCTTTTTTCAGCCTAATTCAGCAAAATTGCGCTCTCTCCACTTCCTTCTTGTAATTTCAGCTTCTTTTTACTTTTTTAATCTATTTTTCAGCGTTTTTTTTCTAATTTAATTATTTTTTTTAGATAATTTCCACTTTTTTGTGCTAATTTTTGCTTATTTCAGCCTAACTGGCAAATATGTGTTCTTTCTGCTTTCTTCTGATAATTTAAGCTTGCTTTACCCTTTCAGCTTTTTTGTTGTTGCTAATTTCAGTATTTTTTTAGCTAATTTCCTAATTTTTGTGCTAATTTTTTAAAACCTCATTCAGCAGGTATGTGTTCTTTCTGCTTTCTTCTGCTAATTTAGGCTTGTTGTTCCATTTCAGCATGATTTTAACTAATTTCAGTTGTTTTTAAGCAGGCTCTTCTGCAATAAGCATTCACATTGCACTTTTGCAGGAAATGCAATTTCTCTATTTTCAATAACTATTTCGTCATTTTTAAATTGCAATCAGCTGTGAGATCCTAACTTGCAAATCTTCTCTATTCAGGCGGGTAAAGTCCACTTTGGTTATGTGTACGGGATCAGTGCCATCGCCTGCATTGTGATGTACATGTTGTTGAGTCTGATGAGCGCCCTGTCAGTCTCTTACGGCTGCGTGGCCAGTGTCCTCGGGTACTGCCTCCTACCGATCGTGGCCCTCTCTGCATTCGCCGTCTTCTACTCTCTGCAGTAAGACTATGGTTGAGCTTTGTAGTAACGACAGCAAATTCTTTGTGTTTTTCTTTAAAAAATGCTGCTTGAACTGTTCTAACATTACAGAGAGCCATAAAATAAAAATGAGCATGATTCACTTTGGTTTTGTTGCAGGAATAACAGGTCACAATGTTAGGGAGTGACTGTTTATAGATCAGCAAATATTCTAGAACTTTATTGTTTAAGTTATCCATCCATCCATCCATCCATCCATCCATCCGTCAGGTCATAGAGTCAAGAGATCCAAGAGGTAAACCAGACCTCCCTCTCACCAGTGACACTCTCCAGCCCCTCTGGGGAATCCCAAGACCCAGAGAAAATGCATATAACCATGTCCATTGAGTTCTGGGTCTGTCCCTGGTTCTCCTCCCAGTGTGGGGATCTTTCAAAAGGAGGTGTCCAAGAGGCCTCCAAGTCTGAACTGCCTCACCGGACTCATTCTGATGTGTTGATCCCCCTTCACTTTATCTCCAAGATGGAGCCAACCATACAGAGAAAGCATCGCTTGTCCACTTTTACTGAACTTCTGTTTGCTGAAGGTGGTGAGTTGAAGGCACCAAAAGAACCAGATCTGCAAAAAGCAGAGCCGAGACCCTGAAGTTTCTAAGCCAGCTTCTCTCCATGACTGCTCCTAAAGATCCTGTTTATGAACACCACAGATATCAGAGACAAGGAGCAGCCTTGGCAGATTTCATCTCACATATGTATCATGGTTTTAGCTCATTTGTCGATACAGATGCAAACATGTGGCTTCATTACATTTAGCAGAAAAATGTCAATTTGGATGGATTGAAGTAAACTGTCTGTTTATTCTCCTAAAATCCCTGCTGCTCATTAGTGAAAACAGCTGAAACAGATTTTAAAACAAAGTGGCTTGATTGCTGAGAGTGTTGAAATCTTTAAAAGCTTTAGCTTTTAGTTTAAATATTTATGAGCTCATTCAGGATCCAAGCAGGACTCACGCCCATTATGACTTTAGTTTTTCTGTTGTTTGTTGCAGAGATGCTCTGGGAACAGTTCTGGCCTTGTTAGCCATTTGTTGGTGTAGTTTCTCAGCCTCCAAGATCTTCATCTCCACGCTGGCGATGCACGAGCAGCAGCTGCTGGTGTTTTACCCGTGTGTCCTGCTGTACGGGCTCTTCACTCTGCTGACTGTGTTTTAACCTTCACCTGAATCAAACTCAATTTAAAACAATCTGACATGCAGGAAACACGTTGGATAATGTGATTTTTTTTTTTTTTTTTTTTGTAAGATACTTAATAAATATTTCATTTTTGAACAAACTTGGAGATTTGAACTCCTGACAATTGGTTCTTGCTAATTTAAAAACAATTACTTTAGATTTAAAGTAACTTTTCAGCTCTTTTGTTGTACTTGCACTCTAAATAAATATTTACAGGAGAACTGAAGATGGCTCTTTGCTTTCTCTAGAAAATTTACTTTTTACCTTCTTTTTGCTGCAGATGGTGCTAAAACATCATAAAAATGCTCAAAAACATGTTTCCTTCCATTTTATTGGAGCACTAAACGCTTTTCTTGTTTTTTACTTCTTGAGTCTATTTGCTGCAGAAACATTTTTCTATTAGTCCTGCTGCTGTCTTAATTAAAACTTGTACATGTTCCAAAAGTAAAAAAAAAAAAAAAAAACAGCTGCAGTTTTCATATTTGTAGTAGAGGTCAATGCCAGAAACCCCTGCTGGATGATGTTTGATCCCTGAATGAGACACTATGATGTCACAGTGATAAATATCACCACATAGACTTGGGAAAACCTTGGAAAACTATTGTCATTGACACAAAAACACAACCTGAAAGTGTGGACACGTTCTGTGGACACAAGCTGTTTATGGACAGTGTGTGCTCTGTGGAGAGATGCATCTATGCTTTTGAAACAAATGGACATCTAGTTCTAGGAGCCGAAGATAAAAACAGCATTCAGACTGTTATCAGTGAAAGATGGAAAGGGCAGTATCTGTGATGGGACGGGGTAGAGGGTATCAGCCTCCTGCAGACGGGTGACGAGACCACTGACGCAGAGGAGGAGGAAAATGTTTGGAGCATCATGAAGAGGAGAGTCCTACAGATGGTTCAGCTGCTGAAATCCAGGATTCAGTAAGAACAAACAAACAAAAAAATACTTTCCTCTGTTCCAAATGACTAAACCAAGTTACTAAAAAGAAAACGATAGGAAACACTATAGCATCATGGGTGGGTTCCAACATTTTTATATTCCAAAGTTGGCATGTGGCGGCACAGTGGGTTGTTGGAGCTGCCGCCTCTCAGCTAGAAGGTTGCCAGATCAAATCAGCCGAGGCCTTTCTGGGTGGAGTTTGCATGTTCTCTCCGTGCATGTGTGGGTTTTCTCCGGGTACTCCGGTTTCCTCCCACAGACCAAAAACATGCATGTTAGGCTGACTGGTAACTCTAAATTGTCCTTAAGTGTGACTGAGAGAGTGAATGGTTGTCTCTTTGTGGCTCTGTGATGGACTTGCTACCTGTCCAGGCTGTCCCCCACCTCTTGCACAGTGACTGTGGGCACCAGTGACCCCTGTGACCCAGGTTTTGAAACAGTGGCAATGCGGGTTATAAAATTAAACAACATTGACAGCACGATGGATCAGTGGTTAGCGCTGTTGCCTCACAGAGAGAAAGTCCAGGATTCAGTCCCAGGTTTGAACCTGGGCTCTTTCTGTGTGGAGTGTTTGCATGTTCTCCTCGTGTTTGCATCTCCGGGTACTCCAGTTTCTTCCCACAGTCAAAAAACATACATTAGGCTGCCTTCAAGTCCAGACCTCCCTTGCAAAAGCGATCTGTGGTCTCTATAGGATTTGCCTGTTAAATAAAGGAAAAATAAAATAAAAACAGTATCAATGTGAAATTATATTTAACAACTTTATAAATAATTTTGAAAACGTAACAGAACTCATTTTCACACAACACGTGAGACGTATGGGGGCTGCGAGTGGACCCTGACAGCATCACCCAGTGATGTTCAACAGACAACTTCGCTTTCGGAGCAGGGGGAGACGGGGAGGCAGGGCGTTGATGTCCACACAGTTTGCTGTGATATTAACAGCATGTAAGTTCTAAGGACTGCAGGTCAGGTGGATCTGGTCCCTCAAGTGTTGCACAAGCCAAGAGTTTGGATCTCTGAGGGAACAAAATATTGAGGCCATGATCTCTCTCTGCTTTGTGTTTCCTCTGGGTGTGGGAAACTACGATGGCATGGAGACTAAGTGAACAGAAACACAAAAATGTTTTTCTGCTAAAGGGTAAAAACTGATTTTTAGTTATTATTATTAAATTAGGTTGCATGGCACAAAATATAAACAAAAACTTTATAGGGCAAACTTTTGTTTCTAGGAGCCACACTTGTAACATTTGAACCACTCGTCTTTACGAGATATTTCTACTATTTAGCTTTACATCATAGTTTATCTTATTATGGTTGGGTAAAGGTACAATTTAGGTTGGAGACGCCAGCATTTCTGACTACCACCGGTGGTATTTGAACCACAATTTGAGAATCATGGAGGATTTCAGTGAAATCTACATTGCTATGCCAGGGCTACATTGCTGCGGAATGAGTTTCTTGTCCATTTCTTGATTAAATACTCAAAATCATCAACTCAGACCCAAATTTAAGGTAGCAAATTTCACTATTATTATGCGATAATGTTCACATTTGATCGTTTTTCATAGTTTTGTCCAGCCTGTGGCAGTCCCATAATTTGATACATCCTGTCAGTAATCATTCTATCATGTTTTATGGGCTTCACCTACAAAAAAAATCTGATGCTGTTTATTAAAAAGTCCAATACATTTTTTTTCATTGTGTGTACAACACCAACTGAGAAACACTGAAGGTTATCCACGAGACCTTTTGCAAACATCACTTGTGGCTACTATTGTGATTTTTGCAGACAGGAAATGCTCATTTAAAATGATGAGTTGCAAAACTATTTGGACCTCTGTGATCTGTTGTTTTTCCTTGACAGGGCCAAGTCGAAATAAAAACTATGCGTACTTTGTAATAGAGATAAGAAATCTACAGTTGTTTTGTAATTTGTGTTGGTTCAAAAGTCAAACCCAGAGGAGTTTTTGTTACAAAACCTCTACATCTCTGGCTACTTTCTTGTCTTGAACCATTTCAGAATATTTCCTGATTCTAACCTTTGAGGGTAAATGGCAGAGCCAAACCTAAAGTGTGGCTCTAACCTCAGCTCAGTGTAATATAACCTTTTAATTGATCAATTCCTCCGAAGGCCGTAGAGTCAGAATACTTGATCCCAAATCCTCAGTTTGAACCGAAAAAAAGAACACTAGTGATAGCATAAACAATAGCCAAGGATTGTGTTTATATTAGTGAGCGTACACCCCCCTGCAGAGGGAATATATGTGAGGGAACATGTGTGCATGTTTGACAGAAAGCAGAGGGAAAGGAAAGGACAATCCCACAATGGGACTGTGAGGAGCAGGCCCAGTCTTTCTTCTCCTAACTGTTTGGATTGGTTAAAGCAAACAAATCCCTCCGGCCAAGCGGTAGGCTCAAGACAAGCACTCCCTGGGCCCCGCATAGTCCTCCTGCTACTTTACACTAAACTCTTCCAGATGATTTATGAGCTCAAAGTTCTCAGAGGCTCGCTGATGCTCACCTTTCAGAGCACGGCTGACAGAGCCCTCTGCTCGGCGCGCTGTGAGCCATCATTAACCACAGCACCCTGCTTTAACTCGCCTCCTCTCTGCTGCACTTTAAGGATGCAATATGGATCAGAAATGTTTGGTTTACTTCCTGCTTTTATGATGATAAGATAAATCTTAAGGGTTTCCTGGAAGAGTGTGCAAATCTGGTGATTTAATAAACCATGCTGATTTTCACGTCCCCCTGAATGACCATATCTTCAGGACAATTAGATGAGGGAATATTGAGGTTTAACATCCAGCTGTCTGTCTGTGGCCAGGTCTCAGAAGTAGCAGGTCCAGAAGGGGAACCCACACATCCCTCTTTCAGTAAGTTCTGAGTCTGCCCTGAGGTCTCAGTAGGATGTATTCAGAAAACCTCCATAGAGAGACGTCCTAATCAGATGCTCGAACCACCTCAGCTGACTCCTTTAGATACGGAGAGGCAGCAGTTCTATCCCAAGGACAAAACTCCTCACCTGATCTCTAAGGCTAACCAATTGTTAGTGCCCTGATGGCTGCTTGCTATTCCAAGAGGGCTGACTGATACTTGAACTAACAGCGCTGAAAAGGGTGACAGTTGAACACAGAGGCCTCCACCTGTTTAACAATGGATGGGTTCTCTTCACAAAGATGGCTTCCTTTACTCTTCTCTCAAACCAGCATTCCTCTCTATCAAGGATGTTAAAATCTTCATCCCTGAAAGTGTGACTGCTGGCCTGCAGAGGAGTGCAGAGTCCTGGCCTGATGATGTTGATCTTCTGTGCTGGGCCATCCTTTTGGCCAGTGGCTGTTTAGTTTCCCCAATGTAAGACCGATCACAGCCCTCCCAGCGCTGAACAGCATACTGTGTCTGAGGACTGTATATTTGTGATGAACCATCCTTTGCCATAATGTATTTTGGGGTTTAAAAGCCACTGGGACGTCATGTTTAGAAAATAAATGTCTGTTTCACTGAAACTCCCACAACATACTGAATGACCACTGTTCTGGGTATGGGTTCCTTTTCACCTGATTCTCATTGAACAAAGAAGAATCTGTCCAGAGGACCTGGCTTAACCTTGTTAGAGCTAATTTTTAACCTTAACAGAGCTGAGTAAGGCTCTCATTACTGCAGACAGAGCCCTGGTTTGTTGGTCCATCATCCGCTTTATCCTGCCATCACCTGTAAACACCAAAAAGTGCTGTGTGTTGTCATGATTGTATGTTTCCATACAACGATGAAAATTGTGTTCTGCATTTAACCCATCACACGTCAGATACACCCAGCTGGAGCGGTGGGCAGCTATGTAGGTGCATGGGGAGCAGTTAGAGATTAGGTGTCTTGCTCAAGAACACGACATGTGGGCATGAAGGGGAGTTGAACCCACAACTTTCTGGTTCCAAGTCCGCTTCCATACCTCTACATCACAGTGGTCCCTGACTGTGAAACAAATTGCCCTTTGGCAATAATGAAGATGCTTGAACTTGAAACATGACGCCAAGATATTCACGCTCCTCCACTTGAGACCATTAAATGAAATTATAATTCAGTGTTCATATTTAGTACGTATATCAGATGATTGAGCCATCTGCCTAAATCATCTGAGGGGCAAGAGAAAGGAACAGGGACACGGTTGCCTTCTGTTTAGGAAATGTATATATATATATATATATATATATATACATATATATATATATATATATATATACATATATATA
>NC_056518.1:27420888-27443140 GCF_014905685.2 Nematolebias whitei | reverse complement strand
TCAGAAAAATGGAAATTGCCATTTGGATCCATTTATATGAAATTACCGTAATCTAAGTGGTTCCTGGAACGATCCCAGGGGAACACCCCAAGTTGCAATAAAATGGGTTGGGGTGACTTAATCATTTTCAAACCATTTTAAAATGTATTCACAGTCCTACAATGCTAAGCTTTTGCATAATTGTTGTGTGATCCACTTTTTTCAAACGCATTTAATAAATAATTTAAACAACCTGCAAACAATCCAGTCAAATCATTTAAAACATTTTAAGCTTGCGCTGATGTCCCTTTTGTAAAGTCAGATTAAAAATATCTGTATTTTGTTCACATCGGCTGATAACATCATAAAATATACTCCCAAACACATTTTATGATTTCTATTTTTTGCATACGTTGGACTTGGTTATACATCAAGCTTAAAAATGAGGTCTTAAGAATCTCCTTACTTTCTGAGCAGAAGGAATCAAGCATTTGTCTTCAGATAGATGTGCGTCGGCTCATGGCTCTCAGCGGTGAAGTGAAATATGGTGTCAGACAAACGCACATTTTCACATAACTCACTGGCAACAATATAAATGTTAGGGAGTTAAGGAGCTAATTTTAGAGGCGCTGTAACGATTACACAAGAAAAACAAAGTGGGTACATCATTTTAGAAGTTTTTGTTGACTTAGACAAAAGTTGAAAAGTTCATTTTAGTGGTCTGAGGCCACAGAACTGGAAAGCCAAGCTAAATATTCAGGTTGTTTTCTTCCCGCGTGCTGCAGGCCTGGTTCTGGTCCAGTTGGTGTGAGGAAAGAAGATAAAAGAAGCAGATAAAGAGTTGGCACGCTATTCTTAGAAGTGTCAAACTCTAGGCTTATTAGTGATTCAGATCATTCAACGAAAAAGCAGAGTTGCAGATGAAAAAAGGTTTCAGTCATGGTCAGTTATTTGTTGCTCTTACCGTACCTGCAGTGGAGTTGAGGGATTCAAACCCTGCTTATGTTTCGTTTCCTAATTCACATTTTCCAGCAGAATAACATGTAACGTGTGGTCGGAGTGGAAAACAGAGGTTTGACAGTGAAAAGGGACTGATGGAAGTCTGGACAGAACCAACAAGCTGCATCACAGGTTTGGCAAACACTGAAAACTTGTGTCTTCAGCTGTCGGGTGAAGACGTAGCTGGTGGAGAGACGGAACCAAAATAAAGCTGCAGGTCCACATGGTGCCACTCTTTAAAGCCTGCAGGCCTGTTAAGTACATCTGAACATCTTTAACCTCAACATGACGGTTAAACCAGTGACAGGACGAGGGCTGGGCGATATAGACCAAAATTAATACCTCGATATTTTAAGATAAATCGCGATATTATATTTATCTCGATATTTTTTTCTTTCCATGAAGTAATAACAAAAATGTCAAAGCTTTGTCCCAGTTGTCACACAGGCACATTAATTAAACGTATAAAATAAATGTCTAAAAAACTAAACTGTTTATATACATTAAAGTTTGTTTTTTAGACATTTATTTACATATATTAAATAATAATCCTCCCCAGCTGCGCCGCCTTCGTGATGATAAGCAGCGTGTGTTGAGGGCTGCTTGTATTCAGCAAGGGAGAAGGAGGGTTTGCGTGAAGTTGGACAGGTAGAAAACAGATTTCAAGTCTTACAGGTGTGGGGCGACATTAATAAAGCAGCAGCTTGTCATATCACTAACGACACGGTCCTTAGTGGCTAACAAGACGGCTAACTTTAGCCGTCTTGTTCCACAGTTGAGACTGGGTCCATGTCTTTAGCAATAAAAGCTGTTGCTTTATTAATGTCACGCTACCTCTAACTGTTCATCTCGTACAGTACAGCACAGGTAAAAGTTTGGTACCGTAGTTTGTTTCAGGGAAGGAAGCTGGGAAGACTTCACAGCTCGAGCTGCAGCACAACATTTAACACATGCTTCATACTCCACTTTATAGCACTGTGTTTTAAATGGTGAACCTTTCGTTGGGACTTGTTTTCGGCATTGTCGACAGAAAACAATTTTTCTGCTGCACATCTGACAAATTGAATCTGAACCATCTCCAAATAACACAGCCATTTTTTTTCCCCCCTGCTCACAAGCTGCTCTGCAAATGCTACGTTCCGTCGTACCTGGAAAAGCAGAAAACGGGGGAGTGGGTGAGGGGCTGGGCTGCGAGGGAGAGGTGGGGCCGCATGGGAGAAAGAGAAGACGGGTTTTCAAGTATAACACTATATTGTTATATCGATATACTCTCATCTTATATCGCAAATGAAATTATCTCGATATTTTTAAATTATCGAGATATCGCCAACCCCTACTGAGGACCCAACGCTTAGAAAACAGAACTCGGTGTCACATTTAACAGTTTGATGAAAACACAACAAACTGATTTTATTTCCTTGTCTTTGTTGTGTTAATGCTGAGTCAGCATTAACAGACTGTTTTCCCTTTTGTTGCTGCGTCTTGTTTGCAGTCTAATACATTCTGCATACCTTGCGCCACTGTTTAGCTGTTCTTATATCAAAACATTTAGCTCATTCAGGAAATGGGTGTTATGACTTTTAGTTTCTGCAACTCATACAGTTTTCAAAAGATCTTTTTATTTTTTTATAATTGCTTCTGGACTTGCGACCTGTCCAGGGTGTACCCCGCCCCTCGCACAGTGATTGCTGGACATGGGCACCGGCGACCCCCGTGACCCAAAATGGAAGAAGCGGGTAAAAGATAATGGATGGATGGCTAATTGCTTCCTTTTTTGTCCTCTGGTTAATTTTAGCCGTTAGCTTGCTTCTGTCATCTTTTAGCTTCTAGCTAAGCTTTTGAAACTTTTAGCTTACATTTTCCTGATTTTAGCTAGCATTTTTCAACTTTTGGGTTTTAGCTTTTGCTTCTTTTGGCTTTTAATATCTCAGCTTTGTCAGCTGTCATTCAGCATTCACACTGTATTTTTGCACAAAAAAAGTCCATGTTTTTAGTTATAATTAAGTTATTTAATATTTTAATCAAACTCGTACACCATATCTGTGTCAAACGGTAAAAGAAGTGAAACAGAAAATGCTTAAACGCTGTAATAGTCATAAATTTGTGACACCCCCAACAGTAGATAGGCCACTTCACTTCCTGTTTTTAAATCTCTTTTAAACACATCTGTTCTCACTGACTTTTAACACATTGTGATTTGACTCAATAGTTTATTGTTTCATGTTTTTATGTTTTTCTTTTGATGCTTTTAATTCATTTTTGTATTTTTTTTTCTTCAAATTACTGCCATTGATTTTTATTGTTAAGCACTTTGGTGATGGCTGCTGTTTTTAAATGTGCTTTATAAATAAATTTGACTTGACATTGTTACAAATTATGCAAGCACTAAGGTAAAATTATAATGGAAACAATAAATAACAATTACTAAAACTCAGTTTTCCAAAATGTAAAAAAGGAGAAACAATTATTACTAATACTAACAACTTTATAATTGTTTCAGTTTGCAATTTGATGAGGGCCCCTTCTACAGAAGCACAGGAAAAAACTAAATTAATGCACTTTTAATTAAACCATTATGTGTTGGATCTTTAAAGCACAAGTAGCCTCACTGAAGCACCCACATCTAGATCAGCATTCGAGGCCCTTTCAATATTACAGTGGCCATTAAGAACATCAAATTTTGTAATTGCACTAATTGGAGCCATTAGTAAAATAAATAGACTGGAGCTGCTTTAAAAATGCCCCGGGAGTCCTGTGTGAGAGATGGATATGATAAAGTGGCTGCCTTTGTGTTTTCAGCTCCCCATAAATGATCCAGAAAATGTTCTAATGAACAATACAGGTGGGAAAGTTCTGAATCCTGGAGGTCTTGCTACCATTCTGCTTTGTTTGCGGGTGACTTGGTGGATAAACATTCCCAGTTAATGACCAATCTCAGAGCAACCAGTATGGCTGACTGAAGCCCAACTAACCCCTCAGCAAAAAAGATGTCTGAACCTGACCCGCCACACACAAACCCCTCCAAACTCCTAGGGGGAGTGTATAAATGAGGAACTCTGTTAATGAAGCACGTCAATGAGCATTATTTTATTATGTGCACCTGATTCGAGAGCTTAAGTGATATCGTGTTCACCATTTGGCCAGCAGCTCATCACTAGAGAATATCTTGATCACATGATGCACATTGAGACGTTGGTTTAGTTTCAGAGCAGCTCTTGTCTGACTTTTTTATTAAAGAAATATTCTAAGTGTGCAACTACCACAATCACAACCCTGTCACTCTGTGGGTTGTCTGTAAATGACTAAACTTCCTCAACGTGGATTAAGCCTTTTGTCAGTCAACATATCCATTTCTACAAATCAAAATGTCTGGGGAAAAAAGGTAAATTAATCTAAAGAGGTTGTACATGTCTACAGGTCAGTGACGTATGTTTTCTAATAAAGGAAGGGAGCGTAGCTCTTCTGTTTCCACAAATACTGCATTTACCCCAGTGAAGCAACTGTTGCTACCTTTTAATCTAAAAAGGGTAAAGGTATTTTCCAAACTGCATGGAGTCCATCAATCAATAGGCCTTTCACGATAACAAACTTTGCTGGGCGATTGTCTCAGAAATTATTGCGATAAATGATATTATTGTTTTAAATTTGACAATTATTAGTAATTACTGTCGAATTTACCTCTTTTCACCACTGGATGGCAGTATAAGACTGTTTGAACCGAAGGATGGATAGTGAAGGAGCGAGCAGCGTGTCTCTTTAAGAAAAATGGGAGGGAGGCCCCTCGACGTGACATGGGCTGTCGTTCCTGTTTTTCAGATCTCAAAATGGCGGATGCTCGGTGTGGTTTGAGCTTTTTAGCATAACATTTGTCACACAAAGCTTTTAATTTAAAAAAAATCAGTAAACAAGTTCTCAGCTTCTTTTTGCAGAGGAAAAAACACTTTTTAGACAAAAGGCAAAAGATTCAACCTTGAATTTTGGAGCTTCGACAAGACTTAGGTTTTTTTCCACCGTGGTTGGCCTGTTAGCTTAGCTTGTCAGCTTAGCTGTTTTTAACCATCCAAAAACGTGATTTTAAAGAAAAGAGAAATCTTCCTAGGAGTGCACATCCCAGCATATTCACCCCAAAGTCAGACTGTGCAATGCCTAAAAAACCCAAGAGCTCAATCTTACTCTACTAGCAGGTTAAAGGTGAAAGTTGGGGGAAAAAAAAAAAAAAAACAGAACAAATTTGAGTTGTTTAAAGGGGTTGCAGAAGAAAGTCTCTTCTCTTTACACTGCAGCACTAACCAAGTTAGTAAAATTTCATCTTAAAACTTCTAAAATATTACAATTCTGTGTCAGAAGGACCAGAGATAAATCATGTTCCAGCATGATAAAGCTTCTCTACTTGTAGACGTATCACATACAAAGTCCCTGGTTAGTATAAGTAAATAAACAAGCACTAAACTAAAACACAGACAGCTGTCAACAAATGACTAAACTTTGTAATAAGCTTCAATAAATCCAACATGTGGGTTGGACTTCTCTGTTTTGTGAAGCCCTGGAAACATTTCCATCTTTCGGCACCATTGCTGCTAATTCTGGAAGTAAAACAAATATTTATTATTTTACAGAGAAAGGCACTGCATATTTTAAAGTCTCAGTCATTTCCCTACAACAATACCCCGTTAGTCTATAAGCATGCTTGACTCAGTTTAGATTTCACGTAGTGATTCCCACCATGACCTCACTAATGTCCCACAGTTTAGACGCCAGGTCCTGGCTTGTGGCCTTGTCCAGAAGAACCTGAGGTTGACAACCTGCAAAACACTTTCCCTGCACACCCTCCACATCTGGGCTGGAGGCCAGATACACTGAGGTTCGAGCTCCTTCCTCTGGGCTTTTAAACAACCCCCAGGAGAGCAGGTTAAAAAGGGGCTTAGCTAACGCTGGAACGTGCACATGCCTCCCCAGATTAGTCCTCACGATGCCCGGAGTCAGAGCGTTCACCGTCACTCCGCTGCCCTCCAGGCGACGAGCCAGCTCATGGGTGAACAGCAGGTTGGCCAGTTTGCTGCGACTGTAGGCCAAGGCTTTGTCATAGAACTGCTCGCTGTTCAGGTCCTCAAAGTTAATCTCACCATGCTTGTAGAGCTTGGAGGAGACCACCACGATCCGGCTGGGGGCTGAGCTTTTCAGGAGGTCCAGCAGCAGGTGGGTGAGCAGAAAATGACCCAAATGATTGACCCCAAACTGCATCTCAAAGCCATCCTCTGTCCTGGTGTAAGGACACTGGAAGATTCCTGCATTGTTGATCAGCACATCTAACCGAGGCTCCTCCTGATGAACAGCACAAAGGAGACCAGTGAGGGTTGCAGTGTGCAGCTGGAGGGAAGATCAGAATGAAGTTACAGCCTCATCTTAACCAACTACTGACAGTAGAGAATATTTTAATCCTTCAGTTTAAGGGCAAGTTGTGGTATTGCAGCTGCATCTGATGCAGCTTATTAAGACACAAAGCTTATAAAGCAGCCATTACAGTACATGCTGTACATATGGTACAGTTTGTGAACAGAGTACTATTAGAAATATGAACCATTAGTAAGGTAAAGCTTAGTGCTTCTTATATTTATTTGACAATAAAAGCTTATAATTTGTTTAATAGATTATTTAAACTGTAAGGAAATGCCTGTCTGACATTAAAGAAAATAAACTGATATACCATTGAACCATTTTTAAGCCAATATGTGGCAACAAAAATAATAATAGGCACAGTGATGTATAGCTTCTACATAGCTCACTAAATTGTGGTTTAATTACAATAAGGACATATTTTTTAAACTCTTGGTGGCTTTTCAGTATGAATGATTTTTTATAACTTATTTACCTTACGCATAAAGTAATATGTAAATATGTGCATTTAGAATATTGCTTCAGTTTCCAAAATGGTCAAGCCAGATGTTTGCTTTAATAATAGTCCCAGTTTATTAAATACATTTTACTTATAAATCTTTTATTCTGTATTTGTTTTAAGAAAAAAAGATGCATTTTTCTTTATGAAATGTAAAGCTTACATCATTTATTTACTGTATTTTGTAGTGCGTTATGATATTGTGTTTGAAATAAAGTAAAATGATGCTAAATTACATTTGAAAATATAACATTTTGTTTTAATGTTTACTTCAGTTTTGTTTGTTTGCGTGTTTGTTTTTCATGGAGCGAGCCATCTGACTACCTTTATGATATTTTCACAGAAAGTCTGGACGGATTTCAGCGACGCGAGGTCCAGATGTTTGACCGCCACCTGCGCGCTGTCTGCCCCGGTCTGCTGCCGGATGTCCCGGGCCGCCTCCTCGGCTCGGTCCGGGTCCCGACAGGCCATGATCACCCGGCCCTGGAGCTTCACAATCCCCGCTGCCGTGGCTTTCCCTATCCCGCTGTTCGCTCCGGTCACTATTACCGTCTTCCCGTTCATCATATTTACGAGTTATTCTTCGTTAATACGGCTACTAACGCTACAAGCTACAGCTAACGCTAACTAATGACACGTGACAACAACAAACCGGAAAAACTTCATTACCCAGAATTCACAGGATGCATTTTTATCCTTAGAATGACCGGAAATACTCTAAATTGCTTTGCATATGCCACTGTTTAAAGAGCTGCTTTTTGTTAAATTCATATTTTAAATGTACGCTATTCATTACACAATTTTTATCCTCCAATTAAACTTTTATTAAAGTTGAATAAGCAAACACTGCTAAATCAAAGTCAAGTCAAAGTCACTTTATTGTCTAAAGTTGCAAAATGTACAGGACATACACAGGATTGAAATTACATTTATGTCAGACCCCGGTGCAACAATAACCATTTAACATTAAAACATTTATTAAACATAAGCATAAAATGAAATAATAAAAGCATGATACTGTCTTAAATTGTACTATTCGGTATAAAAATATTAAAAAAAGAAGTATATCTATAAAATAAAATGAAATGAAATGAAGGTCCTGACGTTGATAGTGAGTGGCAAAGCAGCACATGAAGTGAATGTACACAGTGTATGTATGAAGTCCTTGATATTGGTGTAGGTAAAGTGACATATGCAATAAGACTAGTAAAAAATATATTTGTATATCAGCGGTAGTGTAATATAAGCAGCAGTGTGAGTATAAGCAGTAGTGCAAATGTAAACAGTAGTATGAATAAAAACAGTAGTGCAAATGTAAACAGTAGTATGAGTACTACTTTACAGTAATGGTACAAGACATCATTTTAATTTTGAGTAGTGCTCATTCAGCAATTGCTACCCTTATTGATAGAGTATTTGTTTCTTCTAAATTTATTGATCTAAACCAGGGCTATTCAACAGGGGACCCGGGGGCCAAATCAGGCCCATGGGTGAGCCCTACCTCGCCCCACGAATGGGTTCATTTTTAAATAAAACTAGATTTTAAACCATAAAACAAACATACTTAATGACAATAACTGCTGAATGTTTGGTCCCTGGGCTCTTGGCTTTCAGTAACTGTGGCCCCTGAGCAATTTAGTTGAGTAGCCCTGATCTATATGCAGCTTTAAACAAACTGCTTAAGTGTGTCCCTCAGAGATACATAAAGGTAATTATTGTAATGGAGCAAAATAGGTTACAAACTATTAAAATGTTTTGACTCAAGCTCCACGATTCCGTAATGAATTCAGTTCTGCAGTTAGTTAAAAATAGTGCAATTTTTATTTTTATTTAAAAAAAATTAGTCTGAGAATACACTGGGGTGGGGAAAAAAAAAGGTGTGGTTTAACTTTTATGCAACATGTCTTCTTGCAGCAGAAGTGCTCTTTAGTGAACAGAAGTTCTGCACAAGTTCTTAACAACTTTTTAACGAATTCATGAGTTTAAATTTTAGTTTGAGAAGTTTGTGAAAATGTGTGGTAGTTTCACATGTGAGTAAATGTTTTCTTGACGCTGTTAAAACAGCAACCAGGCCAAATTGATGACAAAATAAATCTTTTTACACACCCTTTAAGTAGCTTTTTTAGGAACTTTAAACTCTCATAATTTCTATCATCGCATGGTTTAGTTGTCATTGTGTATGTAAACGGGTGTGGATCAGTTTGACTCTGGTCAGCTGGTCTCTGGGGTCAGATGTTATCGATCATTCCACTGAAAGACCTTAACATGTCCTGAGATCACTTGTGTTATGATTTGGCTGCATATTAATGAACTGAAATTGAATAACTGAAGATGTGATGATGTTTAAAGACAGCTGTGGACGTGAACATGTTAGTCTAGAAATTTTTGTTTCTTATAAAATGATTAAAACCACATTAACGCTTCACTGAGGATTCATAGTCAGTGAAAAGCTTGCCACTTTTGCACGCTACTGAAAATCTTCATGTTCTCTGAGCAGGATTCTCAGATTTCCTAAATAAATCAGTGAAAACCTTCGGAGACCTCAGCGGCTCGGCGCCAAAAAAAACACTGAGTCAACCTCTTCCAGCGCTGGTACCGAGGTCGAGCTTGTCGTGGTTGGTTTCACAGTTGGGGCTCAACCAGCAGCAATAATGTGGTAATAACATCTGTAACATCTGGAAAGCATTGAAGCTAAAGCTGAACTTGTAATAGACAAATGAGGCTGTTTCTGCAGCAGCTGAGAGGGAAGTCGCTCTGCTCTGCAGCTTCCCATCAACCCAGTAGCTGCTGCTACAGCTGCCTACAGAGAAAACTAACTGCTACGTGCTTGGACAAACTATGAGGAGGATATGAACATATTTACGACTGCATAGAGGACAGCAAAAGAAAATGAAACATGTGCAGAAGAGTTGAAACATTTCAGCTGTTTAAAAAAATAACCATTTTGATAATAAAAACTAATTTTGTTAAGCTTCTCAAGCATATTATACCTAATCCCTTGATTTGGCCTTTATCCCTCAGCTTTCCTAAAAGTTTGATTTTGGACACAAATTACACAATAGAGCAGTGTGAACTGTCAGGGAACTACAATTAAGTCTTGAAAAAATCATCTGATTTCTCAGGTTTGAGACGCTATCAAAAGGTTAATAACGTCAAATGGAAATTTTCTCGTATAAACGTTTCAAGATTATAACAAAAAACACAAAATGAACGTGTAGCCTACTGTATATCAAAAATAACAATTCAAAATAAAAGTACATAAAAATATCAGGGATTCTCAAACTTTTTGGGTTCAGGGACCCCCTCATAACCCTCATGTTTATTAAAAACAAATCTTCAATTTGTCTGTTTAATACAATGGAAATATCTGTGTAACAAATACTTATGTTCTTTAATATTTATCATTTTAAACATGGGGCATTATTCATTCAAGACACAATTAACAAATTTTTTAATTTCAACATCCAACAATTACAGTAAAAAAAAAACCAGAATCAAAAACCACTTTAAAACTTTACCTATTCACATAATGAACATAATAAATGTATCAACAATTCTTCAAATTATTACAGAAAACTACATAAAACTGAACAGAATCATAACTGCAGTAGTCAGACCAAGTAACAGGGCTTAATTTGTAAACCAATCGATACCAGAATGCAAATAGCAGGTGGGGTGTGGGGGGGGTCTATGGGTCCTCCCCCAGAAAATGTTGAATAAAGTAGATGCGATTTCCTGCATTTTGGTGTAATTTAACAGGTTGTTAAACATCTACGTGCTCGTAAAAAGAAAAGAAATTGCGGACCCCAGTTTGAGATACTGGTTTATATGAGTCTTGAGCTCTGTTGTTCTATACACGCCTGGTCATATGTCTCCTACAGCAAGCTTATGTGCGGTAGTAGTCTGGTGAAAATGCAGATTAATTTTTCGTCCTCAGCATAAGAAAAAGAAAATTGTATATTACAAAGAACTCGATCAACGGGTTGGCAGATTTTAAAGAGTTAAAGTTTTTCAAAATAAGATTGGACATGACACACAATTGGCTGATTGATGGATGAGCTGCATGTTCAGCATGGAATTTTTATTTAAAATGAATTATTTTAAATTATTTAGTACGTGTGTGCAGCCCTGTGTAAAAAGCTTCCTCCTGCACCAGTGTGCAGCCCAAACTGCAGGAGAAGCTCCTGCAGAGAAGTGGGCGTGGCCAATAGTGGCAGGTGGCAGAGTGCAGCGGAGGCAGGGAGCTGAAATCATGACATGCTGCGCTCTTTTAGAGCGTTTAGAGTTTAGAAACATTGTTTAGAATATTGCAAGAGTGGGGGAAGGGTTTAAAACGCCTTAATATACATAAATACTAAAATAAATGTACTACTTCTACTACTATTCCTACTTCGCGGTTTTTCAATTATCACTGGGCGTCAGGGTACGAATCACCCGCGATAAACGAGGGACTATTCCAAAGTCATGAAGACAGGGAAACAAAATTAATAAACCACGAAACACAATCTGCACAATATATTTCTCATATCGATGAAAAAATGTGTTCTTAACTTAAATATTTAACTCAAATTTTTGACCATATGCCAACTACCACATTACTGATACAGACACAGATGAAGTTAACGAAGATAGTTTAACAATTAAAGGCTGTTTGGGATGGATAAGTCTGACAGTTTTCGTATGTTGGAACTCATATTTGTAAAGAATCCAGATATAAAGGTAGGTAAGGTTGAAACAGGAGCTTTACTGATATAGAAGAAGGTTATAAAAGTTGTATGTTTGATTCCAAATATTTAGTCTTAATTGTTTTACTCAATCTTTCTTTTTTCTTAAGCATTTAACATCAGATTCATTAATATGTCCACCTAAATGTGTTTACTGAGGTCTGCATTTGTCTAAATCCACCATATTTGTTTAGCAGCACCCGTTAATGGTCAGCATAACGTTTATTAATCAAACTCAAACTTCCACTTTGTTATTGGCTGATTCAGCCAAGTTTATTATGTAGAACCATATTTCAGTATATCTGTAAAACTAATGGAGTCAACTCTTTCAAACTGCAGCATTTGATACAGGTCAGGATAAATTTTTTAGTGTTTGAGTTCATTCTTCGCAATTATGAAAAAATTTGTATATCACGTTCAATTAAAACCATAGATGCTCCTCAGCTGACTGCACATCATCAGAAAGCTCGCAAACTCACTCTGCAGAACCTTTTTTCTTTTCAAAAACAGCAGCAGCCGAATCCACACGTTCCCACGTTCAAGTCCATGCTTCACACAAGGAGAAAAAAAAGTAACAAAACAATTAAAGAACTATCTATCATCCAGCTAATAAAAAACAGCTTTAACTGACATAATGTATGGCCTGGATGACAGGCGCAGTCCCAGCGTGTCACTCGGCTGAGCCAAGACTCGGCTGTGATAAATGGAGGCCGGAGCTCGGTGTGGAGGTCCGTCTCAGTCGTGGGGATCAACACTTCCAGCTGAGAGCTCCCAGGACACATCTGTCTGCAGGCAGCGCTCATGGCTTTGGGCCCTCCAGGTGTTCGAGCTGCCCGTCACCTGGAGTTTCAGAGAATCACACTCAGCCTTCCTCTGCTGAGAGGTAACCTCAAACACACATCTTCACACTGCATGCACAGTGTAGTGCATGCATTTAACACTGTGTCAGATAGAATAATTAATAAGGTTGCAAAAGAAAACATCAGCAGTTTTATTATAATGACTCGTGTCAAAGTGCAAAGTTTCATTTTATTGTTGATGTTTCTCATTGAACTGTTTTAATTCACAGGAAAAAATGTAGCTTTGTGACAAATTAAACACATAAAAATAGCTTTTAATAATACATATAGGGAACAAACTAACTATATAAATCAGGCTATTTGTTGAACAAATATACATTTTTTAAGTCTCATTGTGTTGAAAAATTACGTACAAAAACTTGAAATGTCTCACTGTAGTAAGACAGTGAGTTATAAAATGAGAACTAACAAATATAGACTAAAAATTACAGAGTAAAACCATATGTACATGAATATACACAATACAAAACATGGTGTAAAAAAGTCCATCAACTCACAGTCGGACAAGAGCTTCAGTTTGAAGAAGATGCTGTATATCTCCGTGTTAGAGGCCCGTGTAAATATAACTTGAAAAATTGCATTTCCTGTGAAAATACACTATGAATACTTATTGGTGAAGAACTTGCTGAAAAACAGATGAAATTAGCTAAAACAAACACATGCTGAAATGGAAGAACAAGCTTAAATTAGCAGAATTATCAGAAATAACACATGTTCGCCCTATTAGGCTTAAAGAAGCAAAAATGAGCACAAAGACTGTCTGATCAAATATTATCTGGAAAAAAGCTGAAATTAGCAACAAAAAACAGCTGAAAAGTATCTAAAAAAATAAAAGCAGAAAGAAGCTAAAATTACCAGAAGGAAGTGGAAGGAGCACATTTTTGCTGAATTAGGCTGAAAAAAGTTGCTTTGAGTGCAAAAAAAATTGGAATTAGCTGAAAAGCTAACAGCTTAAAACTGCTAAACAGTAGCTGACGTTGCATCTAAAGCTAAAAAGCATAAATAAGCTGAAAGGAACAGCTTTCAACTGTTAAAGACGGGAGTTGGCCGCGGACCACCGGATCCGGAAATCACCTCCATCCAACGTCTTTACCCCCGGCTCGGACCTCCCTAAGAAGTGGCACTATACTAATCAATAAATCAAGGAAATGTCAATTCATTTTTATAATTATATTAAAAAAGGCAGGAGAAGATTACAATTCACAGCGCTGGGCTCTACAGACGCGTTCACAGCTGAAATGATAAGAAAAAGTTAGAAGCAGAAAAATGTATTTAGCACAAAAATTCTAAAAGGATCACAAAACAGCTGAAAGTAGCTGAAAAAATGCTTAAATTTGCACAAGGAAGCTGAAAGAAGCTGAACCAGATCAAAATGTGAAAGGAGCAGAAAAAGGTTGTAAACAGATCTAAAGATCTGAAGGATGTAAAATGAGCTCATTTCATTTTCTATGAGAAAAAAGGTGGCAGAATATACTAAATATAAAAAAAAAAAAAAAAAGCTAAAGATGCAGAATTACCAAAAGTCGTAGCAGGATTGTTCTGAAAGAGCTGAACATTTTGATTTATGATTTGTTGAAATAGCACAAAACTTGTGGAACGAGAGAGATGCTGAGAAATGGATCACAATAGTGTGAATGCTTCATAAACATTCACACAATCAACAGTATCAGTGGACGTGTATATATAGAAGCAAACGAATGGTACACAAACACTTTTTTTCATAAAGGCCCTTGGCTTACAAGGTGCATACAATTTTATTCCAACACACCTCGTAGACTAATGCGAACATCTCAAAATATTGATGTTTCAACACCAATATGTAGGTCAAAGAGGCCACTGTATGGTTCAGATATTTAAAATGATTGATGATGCTGTGCATCCTAACTTTTTCTGATGAAGAGCTGAGCTCGACTTGTCACCCGGTGCCAATAAATGAGCCAAACGTGAAGCCCTGCAGGGAGCGAGCCTGGTGTCTGTTCCATTAGATTTCTTGCATTGATCGTGGCACCTGTTGTCATATTAAACACAACATGTTTTTATTGTTCCTGCAAACAAAAATCTTCATTGTGCACCTCTGTTCACTTTGAAATGAGTGGTTTGATCATCAACACATGAATATCGTCGTGTTTTTAGTCCATAGTGGGTTATCAGTCCATTGGAACAGCGAGAGTAAAGTCTTCAATTAATGCGTTCAGTGGTCTTGATTTTTAAAATGTTTTCTGAGCAAAACAGTTTTTTTTAAATATTCTACATGTGTTTAAAATGCAGTCAGAGTAGGAGTATATGTACGTCTTCTATTTCTAAAGGAATGCATTTTATGACACTCCACAGTAAAAGAATCTGTTCTGATCACGAAGACGCAACATTTCAGTTGATCAGAAAAGGAAGAAAATCAGAATGAAGACATTTTGTGACATATTCTCTCATCTTTGGAGAGGGGGTAAACAAACAAGCAAACAAACAAACAAAAACAAGAATGAAGAGTAGCTGTCAGTCAGCCTGACTGAGCATTAATGTTTGATTCCTTGCAGGGTCGCTTCTCTTGGACGTAAAATCTGCCGCAACACTGTTTAATGCTGCATTGCATTCTTTTGTATTGCAGAATAACATATAGTTTTAAAAAATGGGCAACTGATTATCGTGTAATATCGGGGAGGTTATATTTCAGCATCACAGTGTCATTTATAAACAACAACACTACATCTGCTGTGCAGTCAGGACCATGGGGATATGCAAACCAGCTAAACTCCACTCGTAGCCAAAGAAATGTTTCAAGAGTGTTCTTTTATTATCAGTCCTCTTTGAACCCAATGTTTTTTTTCCCCTTTTTTTGTGAGTATATGCAAAAAAATAAAATAAAAAGCTTTTCAACGTATGAAGGAAAACACACAGGAGCTGTAATGGGATGAGATTAAAATCTGCTCTGCTGCCAGACACTTTTAAACCTGCACAGTCGTTTATAAGAACAGGACCGCTTTCCTGACACCCAAACTCACTCTCTCTCAACCCTGTTTGTCTTCACTTGGTCACATCAGAGGTATGCACTTCTTTAATGTCAGGTGAGCCTCTTGATGTGAAGCACTGAAAACCAGTTCTAAGAAAGCGCAAACTCCACCTCGGACGCATTTAGCTGATTAGTTTCCTGTTCTTCGGTCATTCTCGGATTGACCTCGGCCTTTAGAAGAGTTAAAAAATAGCTGGGATTTTTGGCCGTCAGAGCTTCTCCAGGGAGCCGCGTCGACAGACCTGACCTCAGCTGGCCCCGACTCTGATTATTGTCCAGGAGGATGAGGCCTCAGAAAGCCGAGAGAGATTCCGCATGTTGTGGACGGATTTACAATGAAACAAATCAGTTCAAGGTGCACTTTATTTAAATCAAACAAATCTGCCGTTTAAACTGTTTAACACAGAACTTGAGAAAAGATGAATCCGCAGACTAAATGATCCCAGTTTTCAGTCAGAGGTTAATCGATCTCACGTTGGGAATGTTGAAACTTCTGGAGAAGTGAAGCTCCGCGTGGATCTTTTCTTGATTTTATCTTTTTTTTCCCTGAATGTTTTTTTTTTTTTTTTTTTTGCTCAGGCTGACCCAGATGGGAAGCATCTCTTAAAATAATGGTTTCCAAACTTTATTTTACAAGTTCCAGTAAGAAACATTCCCATGTTTGTGTGTGTGTGTTCAATTATCTGTACTGTTAGCAAAATATCTCACAAAAGACAAAACAGATTTTAGTGAAACTTTCAGAAATCATCCTTTTGGAGAAAAACCAATTCAAGATAACTACTGCACGTATGGATGGTTAGATGCAGGACTTAATGACAGGATCTGGGAACTGTCTTATTTTGACAGGGTGTGTTCTGGTAACTCTCATGCTTACTAATAATAAAGTTATGGACAAATACAGTATGACTGCATTGAACAAATAAAACTTACATTGGATATGTAAACTGAAAATAATTATAAACACTCGTTTTAAACACAACAGCCACTTACGACTTCTTAACTTCTTATGACATACGAGCTGCACCTTCAAGTAGCATTTCTGCTTCTACCCTTAAAAATATCTCAGCCCCTAAAAGAGTGGTGGGGGTGAGTGCCGACCGAACCAGGCAGTTGTACGTGGGCAGAAGCCCACGGGCAGGAGCCCACAGGCAGGAGCCCACAGGCAGCCGCCATGAGCAGATGGAGGAGGTGCCTGGAGGTTTCACATGTGGAGTCAGACAGTGAATTTGTTGAAGAGTTGGGCTCGGCACTGTCAAGTAAGAGATGGGGGGATAGGATGCTTGACAAAAGCGGAGTGTTTACAAATATAGATCAACGTAGATGTTTAACAACCCTTTAAAATACACCAAAATGCAGGAAATCGCATCTACTTTATTCAAAATTTTCTGGTGGAGGACCCCTAAACACCCCCCCAGGTGGCCTGCCTGCTATTTGCGTTCCGGCATTGATTGGTTTACAAATTAAGCCCTGGTTAGATGGCAACTGTTGAGCCAGAAATTTGATATGGCTGTGTCTGAGCATCATCCTCAACACATTTTTTGAGTGCAATACATTGCACATCATTACTTAAATCTGGCCATGAATTGTTGGATTCAAACCTGTTTGTCTATTAGCAAAATATTTAACAAAACACTGAATAAATGTTAGTGAAATTTTACAATATATGTCTAGAACTGATTACCTTTTGGAATTGATCCATTCAAAGAAGTCACCAAAGCTGATCAACCTAATAATGACAGAAAAGGCCAAACCTCACTGGGTTTGACAGATCTTTAACTTTACATTGGTGTGGTGTTAACTGTGAGTCATTCACAACACATACTCCGAGTGCTAAGAGATCACAAACGATAGTGCACAAGATCATGCAAAAAGTATTTTTCAGGGAATGAATAAAACTGATACAACTCCATCATTTCTTAACATACGTTGTCTTCCAAACCTTTGTATAAAGGACAGTAGGATAAATGATTTGTTCAGGCCTTCAGTCTTACTTCTGCTTCTCTCTACACATTAAGTTCTTGTTTCTTGATTATTGCACCTGATTTGGACCTGGTTCGTTATCCCTCAGTACATTTTTAGTTTAGTTTGGTCATTGCCTGTTTCTTACGTTTGCTCCTGTCTCTCCAGCACTGTTTCAATGCTAGTCCTTACAGTTTTGTTCACTCTGCTTCTGCAGCTTGACCAGAATTAGTCGTCTTCCTTATGTGCTTGAATGACACTTTATGTAGATTATTTTAAGTTTTACAGAACAAGAAACAGATTTTTAAACAGTGATGAATGTTTGAACAAATAGATTTGATCAAATTTTACCTTTTTGACTTCTTTTTTTGCCTGTATTGAATCATCTGTGTGATCATGTTTCTGGACCAATTAAGTATTGATCTCAGTTTTATCACAACTGCTGATTAAAACAATGTTTTAAAGTACTTGGTGTAAAGTCATGAAGACCGAACATGCAAACATTCTCAAAGAAAGAAATAAAACCTCCCAACTATTTTTCATCTTGACTGTTAATGTGTCTTTTAATTAAGAATTTGTAAATACCATTTATGACCTGAAGCCGACTAATGTGGGTTTACCTTTGAAAAGAGCCAAGGTGACTACAAATTGTAGGAGTTCCAGTTTTTTCTCTACAGCTCTTCGACACCAGATGGCGCCAACAGGCTCACACCTCTGGACCATTATCCTAAGTATCTGCAAGGGTTTACATGGCAGTTGATGACCATTCCAACACTAGTGCATTGTCTGCCTACTGGTTGCGTTCCTGGCCACTTTACCATTCCTAGTGTTTTGTAAAGACTCTTGCTCTAACATGTTTCAGCACTGAATCCTGTGTCCCTCCTGTGCTTTGGACCTCCCTGGTTTCATCGTTAAAGCCTCCTAGTGATTCCTCCATCTGCTCCTCGCCTTCCACCACCTGCCTATCGATCTATGCAACCTTTCTGGAGCCTGCTCATTTGTGACTACTGGAACTATTGGAACTTCACCCATGTGATGGCCTTGTCCTTCAACAGGTTCACTTCCTCCCAGCTGAGTTGCAGCCAAACTGTTGATTTCACATTTTGTAAATAAACACTGTTAATTATCCCTAATCTTGGAGTTGCTATTTTTGGTCACGTTATTATCTGGGTATTGAGTAAGTCCTTACAAAAATGGGTTAAATGTTAAATTTACTAACCGTATTTGTTTACCTACAGTCAATGGCCAGTTTATTGTAAGTCAATCATGTGACTCAAGCTGCTGTTTGGCAGGTTTGTCTGAAAGCTTTGTTTACATTGAGCACGGACCAGCACTTCAGTGTTGCTTATCACTATATCAGGAAAACTACTGAAGTAAACTCGTTCCAAACTGAACCGTTTGACAGAGTTCAGAATGACCTTTAATGTTTGGTTTCATAATTTGCAACAAGCATCAACAAAATGGAGATGATTGTAAACTATTGGATTTGTCTCACACTTATTTTCTTTTTTTAAACATCAAATTTGTGTTTAGCTGGGATTAAAGCACGAGTGATGCATTGTAATTCTCTTTGCAAAGTAGAATTAGAGACATGTAATTTGCCAGCTGCACTAATCCATCATATGAGTATGTACTGTCAGCCTGGGCTACGTCAGGGGCAGCACCATTCACCCAAATCTCTCCCTCCCTGCTCATTGATTTGCACTTATTACCCACTCCAGAGTCATTTTGAGGATATGTAAACAACTTAACAGCAGGCTTGTTCCTGTACTGTGTGGGATGACTGATTGTGCTCGGCTGACTTCCACGCAGCTCACAGAGCCACGGTCCACTTGCTTCCCCCTGCTCTGGTGGAACCTGCGATCATGTTTGAAAGAGGTGCGACCAGCTGAAAAGTGTGGTAGCCATTTTCCGCATTAACACTCTGACCCCCACGCTCACTGTTGGTTCTGATGTTAATCAGGTTTACAGACGAATGGGGAAAGAGGTAAACAGCTTGGAAGTGCAGACTTTGCGGTGCTTCATGGAGGTCTATCCAGGCACTTAGCAACAAGATTTCATCATGATTCACAGCTCTGTGGTTAGATGAGCCAGTGAAGGGTGAAATATTGTAATACTGGCTGACTCCCCTGAACTGGTGTGTCGACTCTCTTGGCGCTGCTCTGCCCTGCGCTGTTTATAACCTCTCAAAGCTTGGTTGTTTTGGCACAGCTGGTGCTTTACAAGCTATGAATTATAGTTTCCTACATTTTCTCCCTGGACTTCACTCACTCCGTTTCAGACTTTGTCATGTAATCAGTGCACTTTGTGGCTGTCAGATTTTGACATTCCACATCTGGAACAGCAAAAATGGCAAACCAGGTTGCAGCTGCAAATCCAGGAAAGTAGCCTTGTTCGGCCTAAAGAGAGATGACATCTGATGCTATCTGTCAGGATTCTGCTGCAGTTGTGTGGGAAAAACGCACTCTTTTAAAAGTATTATGTAGTCGTAACAGGTCTCAAACAGAAAACGAAATCTGAATGAAAAAGGACATTTAACTTTATGTCATAATTTAATTTATTTAACACAGATTGAACAAAGAGGCAGTAACTGAAAAAATGAGTGCACCTTTGCTTTGAATGGGAATTAGAAGAATAAACAGCCATTTCCAAATGGCTGGAGATCCACCATATTGCAATTCACTCATAGAAAACATTGAAAACAGGTGCCATTCTTCTTGGGAGTGGATGTCCCAAGAAATCCACCCAAAGGTCAGACTGTGCAATGCTCAAAGAATTGATTACAATACCATGAGCTCTATCCCAGACTACGCCTCAGTAAAGGTTGAACTTCATGACAGGATAATTACAACAACAACAAAAAAAGAAGAATAGCTTGTTTGGAACAATTGCAGAAGAAAGTCCACTTTCTGTAAAAAGAACCTGGCAGCATGACTTAGGTTAACATTTATCTGAACAAACCACAAGACTTCTGAGAGACGAGCCTTGTTTGGAAACCACAGGACCTGAGTACCTTGCAGACCTTAAGTCGCACATGAGGTCCTCTGTCAACCAAAAGGCTGGTCTAATGGGAGGTCATCAGTCTGATGAGAGCTTGGATCATACTAGGTCATGATGCAACAGGACACTGAACTGCAGCATTGCAGCAGATCTACAACAAAATGGCCAAAAGAAAAGAATCAAGGTGCTGTAATGGTCCAGACCTCATCCTGATTGAAAATGGTTGGAGCAGAGAGCTGTGCAGAACAACACCCGGCAAACCTCTATTGAACTACAGCAACTCTGAGAACTTTGCCAAACATTCCTCCAAAAATAGAAGTGGTAGCAAATTATGAGAAGCTTATCAATAAGTTTAAAATAAAGGCAAAATTCTGAAGAACTGATGCTTGTCTCCCAGGAGTCCTTCCATGATCTTCAGTGAAAGGCATTCACAAATATATAGCAGCAACAGGGCAGAGGTTATATATTTGTCTCTCATGAGACGCTAAAATATGTAAGCGCATTACATTCATAGCAGTTTGTGCACGGAGCCGTGCCATAGGAGTTTATTTCTTGGCTGGTGAACAAGGATTTTTCTGCCTGAAAAGTGTTGCAACTCTGCTCCGTCACTCAGCGCATCGTCCTCCACGGCCGAGCAGCTGAAAATACCATAAGGTCGTGGGGAATGGGAGTGTGTTGAAATTCCAGTGGCTGGGGAATGACAGCGAGCCAAGAAATCAGTGAGTCATCATTATTGATTAACAGCCCTATCAGCCTTGGCAGATATTTGATGCTCGTTCAGAGCTGGGAGCCAATAAAAACCTTAACAACCGTAGCATGAAAAAGAATTAGCAGCAGCTCAAAAGTCTCTCGACTACAAACCGCAAATAGTTATGGGAATGTAATACAAGCGATACGCGGGTATAATGCTTATTGTTACTATAACGTCTCCACGTGTCATGCTTGACAGCTTTCAACACGTCATCATGACATCATGTTAAACCTGTAACTTTACTTACTCCTCATTCCAAGATCAACATCTCATGTTTTTGCATCTTTTAATTTGATAGATGACGACCAAACAGAGTGGAATGGTTCGTGTTTCGTGGAAGTAAACACACCGCTGGTTTCAGAAGAGATAACAAGAAATACTTGACAGATGGACAAAACCATTAGATTTATGACAACTGATGCAAGAGTGATTAAAGTTCTCGACAAAAGAATTATATTGCTAAAAGCAGATATTTATAGGCACGGTGTAAGTCTTTAAATGCAATGACGGGCAGTTATGACTGAGCAATAAAACTGAGAGGCAAACAACAATGCCTGTGTCAGAGGAGAAAAATGATTTGCATTTTTACAAAGCATTATCTTTACCAAGGACTAGATATGTAAAAACATACATAAAACTCCAGGTCCACTGCTCATTTCTATACATTTTTCTTACCAGGCTTTTTTGTGATATTGTTAAAAAGGTCTTTGCCAGCAGTTCTTCGGACTTTCTGAAGGTTTTGCACAGACTTCCTTTGGACTTTGACTTTTTTAAAACTCAGTTTCAGTCCTAGTGTTTTACCATTTTCACTCATGTTTTTGTCCCACATCGCAGACAAATATCCTCCATCTCTGTGTACATGCATGTTGTGAGTATAACTTGAAAAATAAGTGAGGTACCGACTTCCATTTTGGTGTGTGCCTGCATTTTTGTATAACAAACATCAATTTTGTAAACTGGGTTGTCATATTAAAATACAAAATGACAACCACCAGGTACAAATATGTAAATCAGCCACCCCAATAATTGAGGAAACTATACATTAATGCAATATATAAACTAGAAAGCATACTGTATGCTTTC
>NC_056518.1:27408158-27420788 GCF_014905685.2 Nematolebias whitei | reverse complement strand
ATATATATATATATATATATATATATTTTTTTTTTTTTTTTTTTCATAATATGATTGGGATGGCCAAAGATTAACCTGTGATGACCAAAACCACCGTTGTCCAATTCAGTGCAATCTATTTATATAGTGTCAAGTAACAACAGAAGTCGTCTCAGGGCACTGCACAAAAGCATTCAAATACATTATAAAGGACAATTAGTAAAAGTTATCTGTCTAAGGAAGCCAGCAGATTGTGATGAATTTTCACGTTGTCGCGGTCTCCCATCCCTGGCTCCTCCATTGCATATGGTGGTGAATAAAATAGCTTCCTCCACTTTCCCTCTTCAGTGGTTGCTACAGCGAGTCATCCTCCTCCATTTCACTCTGTCCTCTGACTTCTGTCTTCACTCCAACTACCCCCATGTCCTCAATCCAGACAAACCTCTCCAAAACAACAAAAAACATTCACTATTCATATAGTGCTGGTCAGGGTTACTGCAAATGGCTCCATTCAATTAGCACTATAGTTGTGGTTTGTGCCAATAACTAAAAAAAAAAAGATGGTATCCAAGAAACATTGTTGCTACAGGACTTGCAGTAGTGGCAGCTGATATGACAAGCCTCATATGAAAGATATTTGGTTCTTGCCATTTCCAAAGCTGATAACTCAGTGAGAGAAATGTAACCGTTGGATTTAACTCTGTGGTCGAGTTGGCTTCGATTGGACAAATGTAAACAGTAACGTGTGTGAACATGTGACACATGTTGTATTAAAAGTATAAAAAATACCATCGCCATCCTGGCATTCTTTACTTGGAGTAATGTAAAAGCAGTCTAAAAGTGGTTTATTTCTAAAAACAGCAAAACAAATGGAGAAAACTTAAATTTAAACTGAAAGCCTATACATGCAAACTAATGTCAGGCATGAACTCTTCTGTCATACGTGCTCTTTTTCATGGAGGCTAGAGAAAAGAGTACAGATCATTACGGAAAACTCCAGGATAGCCATACGTACTTTTCTTCTATCAATTTGACCCTGTTGCTAAACACTGTTAGTCCCCTGCATTGAAGCCAAAGCTTGAGCTGTGTATTATTGTATCCTTCAATACATTCCAAGTCGAGTTTGGCCCTGGAACACAGTTTTTGCTCAAGTTGACATGGACAAAAGTGGTGGTGGTCTTTGTTTGTTGTCTGGCATACAGTTTGCCTGACATCTGGGACTTTCGGGGTTTCCCACAATACTCATGACATCATCCCTGACCAACGCTATTCCTCCAATGGTGGGGCTTAATTTGAGCTGAATCCTGCCAGAAGAAGATCCGGAAACTCTCTTATTTTGACAGGGTGCGTTCTGGTAACTAGGGATGCACAATATTAGATTTTTGGCCAATATCCAATATGCAGATATGTTAAAACTTATTTCTCCGACTGGGGACGATGTAGCGAGGCTCAACGTAGTCCAAAAATCTTCGGAATTCGACATCCTCAATGAAAAAAAAAACTTCTACATCGCTGACATTTTGACTTCTTCCTCTCCGCCGTCATCAGATCAGGTAGGCCCGCATGACGTCATCACGTTGTGCTGGTGCTGCAGGCATCCTTGTTACTGTGTTGTCATACAAAACCAGCGCCTTTTATACCGGTGAGTTATTTTGATGGAATGGCCTATGTCCGATATTGAACTTTAACGCTAATATCAGTCGATACCATGCTAATAATATCGTGCATCCCTACCAGTGGATCCGGTAGCTTTCAGGCCTTCTGATAATAAAGTTATATAAGGAAGATTAATTCTCAAACCATCAAAATATTGAACGAATTTGGAATAAATGAAGACAGAAATGGGCCAGTAAAATCTACCTTTTTTTTTTGCACGAGTCAGATCCTCAATGCCACCAATCAGTCCAGTAGGCATGACAGCAACTGACCAATCGGTGATATCAGTTTGTCCTGAATTGAAACGCCCCTTACCTGCAGGAGCTGGAGGGGTGGGGGGTGGGGTTTTGGTGTTAGGATGCATGAGAGAAGTGGAGCGTACTAAACAACAAGTGAAGTTAGAAAAGAGCTTGCGTTTAATAGGATACACTTGTAAATCACACATAAAGCGTTTAAAAGTAAATTATAAACATGGATTGTTTGGTATATTGACATTTGTGCACCTAAGTGATGCGTTGTGTGCACGTTCCAGTATCATTGTTGGCCTCAGTGAACCTTGGTCTCACACAGCTATCTGCGTTCCAGCATCGTTTAGTTTAAAAATTAAATACTCTCCGATGGGACGTTGTGCTTGTTTGTGTTTGATTGTTAAGCTACTTAACTCTAACTATAGGGACTCCTTCAGGCATCAGAATGCTCCTAAACTCAAAGTACAAACTCATGTTCTGTCAACACATAAACAACTTAGCGAAGAACAACATTCTAAATGAGATCATTAGGCTTTATGTTTCCAGCAGCCTGTCTAAAAGACACAATTTGTTACCATTCTTTTTAGCAGAATATATGAAAATAACCCCCCAAAAAACGGTTTGACAGAAAATAGGATTATTGTATAAACATGGGAATTCACAAAAAGCTGTTATCTGAAAACTTGACATGCGGGAGATGATCAGCTGAAGGATGACGACTCTCTCAGGTCCCATGTCACAGTTTTGATGGATTTTTCTTGTTTCTTTAAGACATGCTTATCCAAAAACTATTTATCTTCTGGAGCGTATTTTTTGTACACCACTTCAGCACTTTCCTCATTTTGCAAGCACTCCGCACAACAGTGTTACCACAGTAAGATAGCCTACAAGTACAAAGTAGATCAAATAAGTTAAATAAAGAACGAAAAATCAGCCAAAGTAAAAAAAAATTAATAAAAAAAAAACATTAAAAGACCATCAGAAAATCTGGAGAACTACTGTGCAAGAACATTTTAAAGGATATAAAATAAGCTGCAAGAAAGTATAACAAATATGGATGGTTGAAAAAAAAATTCTGGACTTGTTTTTCTTCTTTTTTTAATCTAGATTGTTATTTATAACAGAACAACATGCATCGAGAGTGTGCACACATGTTTAAGCTTTGTATAGACATGTTTTTAGAACAATTCATTCCTGATGAGACGGATTACTTCATTAGTTTCTTGGAATATCCATATATGTTGGTTGTGCAAAAGGGAAAGAAGAATGGGCCAAAATTCCTCCACAATCACGGAGGGACTGATAAGTTCCTACAGAAGATGATTACTAAGAGTAATTGCTGCTAAAGGTGCCTCTACAGCCCGAATAATGAAGTAGCTTTTAGTTTTTCTACAAACCCGCTTTCATATTCTGTAAAAATCAATTATTTTAACCAAACACGAGCTTTTATTTCTAATGTAATTTGTGTACTTTTGATTCAAAATCTCAGTTTAAATTTTGCTCATTTCTTTATTTCAGATTACAACACCTTCAGAACATTGTCTCTTGCAGAAAAGCATTCATTTAGAAAAACAATTCCTTTATAATGAGCCACTTAAATAATTTCATACTGATAAGTCCTATCTGATTCTTAGACGGAGGTCTCCTTCAGTCTCTCAGAACTGCTCTTGTTTCCCATGCTACCATGCCAGGGTTTGCACTTCCATATCTGATGTAATAACAAGTAGAGGATGACAAAATGGCAGCCTGATAAAAGGGAGTGGAGCACCTCCAGAATATGGTAGGAGATTTATGGGGGACAGAGAGACCCAACAACAACCTTAGCCGGTTACTTTCTTGTGAAACTGATGTTCTTGGCCGTCCTTCTGCCTAATTAACTGTTGCGTTGATGATAAGGAGAACAGGAACAGCTGGGGTTCAGAACCAAAGAGAAGTCAGATTAGTTCCTGAGAATAATTTTTGTCAAGTTCTAGAAGTTTTGTGTTCATGCCAGTCAAAAAAAAAATGGACCAACAATTGTACATCTCCTTTCAGGTCAGACTTGATTCAGATTCTTTGCCGTTTTTAAAATCCACCTTTGATGGCATTCTCCTTCCAGGCTCGTCCAAAAAGCTTCAGTTTCAATGTGTAATTGCAAAGTTCACACCATTCACCGACTATCAGAGACCACCCTATAGGAGCTGCGATCCTACTGAAGCCCCCCTTCAACCCTTTTTTCCTTGAATGTGAAGCAAAAAAAAACTTTTATATTTCAAGGAAAAATCTGTTCTTTGTTCTTGTAAAAGGATCATGGTATGTTAACATAATATAATAATGTTGAGATCCTCGGATTTCAGACCCATTTGCAGGCAGACTAGGAAAGCAGGACCTTAAATAAAATTATTTTATTAAACAGCAAAACTTACACCAGCAAGGGGCGAACAGGAACAGGACTGAACGGATCATCAGGCGAAACAGGAACAAGCAGAACTGAGGAGGACCGGAACATCTGAAGGTTTACAGAGCAATGAGCGGACTTCTTAAGCCCTATTCTCACGGGGTTAGCTTTATCTAGGGACCACATGTAATGAATAAATTACTCCCCAATGTCTGCTTTTTATGTGTCGCATTCGCACGGGATAACAAAAGCCTGAGATTTAGCTGAAATTTACAGACTTCTTCCGGATATGATGTTAACGCACTGCGTATTGCGTAACATCCGTTTGTGTGTTCAAGATGGCGGGCGCTAAGCAGAACTGCTGGTCTGGGACACAAATTATAAATTATGCACTCCAATGCAGCCTCCATTGCCAAAAGCAAATAAAAATGTGCCCAAGAAACAAAAGCCGCCTAATTACATATTGGATCCCGCCCATTTCTGTCCAAATCACAGAGATGCCTATTCGCATTGGATTAGTATTATCACAGAACCTTGGATGTTCAGCAAAATATAGTAGGTAATTTGCGGGGGAATTTTTACTTTACAAGTTACTGACATGGACGATTTGCACGGGATTAACAACACAGACAAGCTCCGTAATTATTACAAATAGCATGTGGTCCCTAAGTAAAACTAATCCCGTGAGTATAGGGCTTTAGTGATGAAGAGGAGAGGTTTAAATAAAGTAGAGGTAGAGTGAGAGAGGAGTGGACCTGGAATTATTACTGATTGGAAACAGGTGTGAATGATGAGTGGCAGGAGAGACCAGCTAAAGAGTGAGTGACAATTGGCAAGGAACCAAGTGACAACACAAGGAGCACAAAAGGAAGTAAAGACACTAAAAACACAAATAAAACAGACAAAAGGACAGATTATGTCAAATAATACCATAAAACTGTTTGACAGAAGCAAAATTATGAAGCAGAACTGACAATGAGACATATAGAAACGTTTTCCTGCATACATTTGTTTTGATGATAATCGAAGTGAAATATTTCCATTCAAAAGCAAGTATTAAAAAGTAAATTCAGTGGTCATTTTGTACATTTATCTGCTAAAGATTTTGATCTAAAGACTAATTTTTCTGAACTGTATTCTCATGCAACAATTTCATGATTTCTTCTTTGTTGAACTGGTTCTTGCAGCCAAACATCTGGGAGGTTATTTGGGAGCATGTTTACTTAGTATAAATACAGTGGTTCGCAAAAGGTATTCACTCCCCTTGGCATTCTCTTTGTTTTGTTGCCATTTTTTCTCAACAGAAGTGCTCCAGCTCCATAAAGTTGGCTGGTTGCTGCCCATGCCCAACAATCTTTACCGTGTACCAAAGGTTTTATTGAGGTCTGGGCTTTCGCTGGGTCATTCTAATAAATGCATCAGTTTTTTCTAGAGTGTTGCTTCAGCCATGTGTTTAGGGTCATCGCCCTTCTCAAAGGTGAACCTCTGACCCAGTCTGTAATCTTTGGAAAACAGTTTTACCCAAAGATTTCTTTAAATTTGGCAAGAATCAGGTTTTTGCATTTGGTAAAATAGCCGGACAACAAGAATGGTTAAAACGCTTATTGTAATGCAGCTGCCGGTGTGAATCAGGGTCCAGTGTTGGGGCCAATCTGCAGAGATATGAGAATTAGTGGTCTGTATATTTCTGAGAACATGACGATGAACAGAAAAACAGCCACTAACTTTCTCAGGCAGATGAGGTGGGAGCCACTTGTCAGAGCAGGATAAGATGACGTCACCATCACCGGATGCAGGGCAGCTGCAGAGGAGCGCTGTGATAAATGTGGCAAGTGGGGGCAATCCAAAAGTGAGATCCGAGAGGTGAAGTGAGGGTCGACCACAGGGGGTCAGAGTTCCAAAGGCAAATCCAAAAGGTAATCCATAATTGAGCGGGCCAGAAGGAGTAGTCAGTAACAGGATCAGAATGGCAAGACGAGAGCAGACAGGAAGCAGGCAGATCAGGAGGTCCAGAAAGCAGACGTGTGGTCGAGAGGAGAAGATCAAACAAGACTGTAAGAAAAACGCTGTACATTTACTTCCAAAAGGGTTCAATAATCTGGCAGAGTTGAGTAGTGAGAGGAGTTCTTACATAAGGCCAGGAACAGGTGCAGTGAATCGGGGCTGATGAGCTGAAAGCGCAGAGTTGGTGTGGCAGAGTGAGGGAGCAGTCAGAAACATGACAAAATTTTGATCCATTCATCATTACTCACACTCTGACTTGTTTCTCAGTTCCTGCTAATGAGAAAAATCCTCATAGCGTGATGCTGTCACCACTGTGCTTCCCTGTGGGGAAGGTGATGAAAGATTTAAAGCAGATGTGGTGTTGCCTATGATTTCCAAACAGTTTTTTTTTTTTTTATTAATCTGGCCATTCATCTTCATTATGCCATATTACAAAGTTCCAAATTGTCTACATTTTTTGAAGCAATAGTTTTTCTCTCAACATATTATGCAACTGATTTTTTTTGGTTTTGTCTACTGCCTTTTTTTTATTTAAAAGTAAAAATTCAAGACTGATCAAGCAAAACTTTAAAAACTGTTATTAAATAGCCCTACAAATGATAATCAACCTAAAAGTGTTGTACTTCTCTGTTTATTTTCATCAGATAGGTCTACTCAGTACTCCGGTTTCCTCCCACAGACCAAAAACATGCATGTTAGGTTGATTGGTAACTCTAAATTGTCCCTAGGTGTGAGTGAGAGAGTGAATGTTGTTTGTCTCGTTTGTCTCTATGTGGCCCTGTGATGGACTTGTAACCTGTCCAGGGTGTACCCCGCCCCTCACACAGTGATTGCCAGACATGGGCACCGGCGACCCCATGACCCAAAATGGAATAAGCGGGTAAAGATAATGGATGGATGGATGGATGGATGGTTGTTTGTCTCGTTTATCTCTATGTGGCCCTGTGATGTACTTGCAACCTGTCCAGGGTGTACCCCACCCCTCACACAGTGATTGTCGGACATGGTCAACGGTGACCCCCGTGACCCAAAATGGAAGAAGTGGGTAAAAGATGATGGATGGATGGGTCTACTCAGTGGCATCTAATATTATATTACAAGCATTTCTCTATTTATAATAAAAACTAACATCTGCATTAAAACAAATATTAGGATATCTACTACAGTGCACAACATATCAAATTAAAGCATTGTTTGAATATTCCTGAATTATCATCCCTAATGTTTTTAGATAAATAAGAGTAAAATACTTATTTAATTGCTTGAGGAGTTGACATTTAGTCACACATGTTGCTTCATAAACAAAACATTTCAAGTTAGAAGGTGACAACTTCTCCTGATGACAACACTGAGGAGGAGCTCCCCTCAAGATGAAGACGACAGCGGTTATCTGCTACTGACGGCCCTCTGCCAATGAAAAGATTCTTCTATGCAGTCGTTTTGCTCCTAAAATGCTACTTTTGTGCCAAAGGGATCCGAGTGATATCCAGGAACACATGTTAAGCTGGTTTTCATTTGGTTAAAAATGCATGAAGCTAGAGCACATGTAAACGAACTGACAGACAAGCACTTCGGCCTGATATTTTTTATTCTCATGCTTTTAGAGCAGTTGGCACTCTGCAGGCAGCTGGAGGGATGTCATGACACAAACTGACATCATCATCAACGGATCACAATCATATGATCTTGGGCTTTCAGGAGAGAAGAATCCAGAGTTTTAACAAAAGAAGGGCAGATGAATTTAATTTGCAATCTGCAGAGTGAGTGTTCAAAGAATCTGGTGTGTACTGCAGAGCGGGGAAGCTGCTGCTGCTTCATGTTATTAGATATTCAGTAAAGGCCTCTTACATCCACCGTGCATAATTAAACCCAGTCAGATGAGGCGAGGCTCCATGAAATAAAGCAAATGGACACAACTGGCTGACCGATTTCCTTTTATAGCTTTTATGTGATTCATTGGGGACTCTCTAAACAAGAGAGCTCGGTAGCTTTAAGTCAACATCGGTGAGATCTGAGAGTTGCTGCATGCTGGGTTGGATTCTGGTTCTAATGAATGTACCAGGACCTGGGAGGCATGGTCCCATACAGATCCATCCTGTTTCCCACAGAAACAGCCAGTATCATTAGGAGAAGTTGGAGCTTCCGTCATAAAAGATGATTTTACACACACACAAAGTGATTTTTGGACAGGTAACTAAATAAATACATACAGTAAAGTTTGTGTAAACGTTTACAATAATCAAATGTAAATTATCTTTATTTACTCAAACCATCAGAATGTTACTTTTAAATAAAATTAAATCAAATGGAAAATTAACATAACCCCAGTCCAGGGGCATTTCTGGGTGGAGTTTGCATGTTCTCTCCGTGCATGCGTGGGTTTACTCCGGGTACTCCGGTTTCCTCCCACAGTCCAAAAACATGCATGTTAGGCTGATTGGTAACTCTAAATTGTCCCTAGGTGTGAGTGAGAGAGTGAATGGTTGTTTGTCTCGTTTGTCTCTATGTGGCCCTGTGATGGACTTGCGACCCGTCCAGGGTGTACCCCGCCCCTCGCACAGTGATTGCTGGACATGGGCACCAGCGACCCCCGTGACCCAAAATGGAATAAGCGGGTAAAGAAAATGGATGGATGGATGGATGGAAAATTAACATGTAATAGTTACAGAGAGTCTATTAACCTTTCTGGCTTAATCATTTTTCCAGGTCGTGCAGCACGCTTGTTTTATGTTCTTTTCTTACAAGTTTCTCCTACTTCCCCTCCACAAAGCATCAGCTTTTCAAAACTAAGAGAATAGAGCTGATGAAATGCTGGTTAAATCTTTTAAACTTTTTTAGCTCTGGATGTATGATTTGTTCATTTCTGATCTGTGCCTGTTTAAGTTTGTATTTTCCATGTTTGCATTATTGTGTGAACGCTTATGAAGCCTTCACACTACAGTATTGTTAGCCTGTCTTCTTCCGTACATTTTTCAATTCTTGTCTCATAATTTTTAAGCTATTTCAACAAATATCAAAATATTTAGCTCTTTCGGGACAATCCTGCTATGACTTTTGGCATTGGTGCAACATTAGCTTTTTGAAATATTTAGCCTTTTCTGCCATTTATTTCTCATAGAAAAAAAAAATGAGCTCATTTTACATCCTTCAAATCTCAACCTTTTACTGCTCCTTTCACATTTTGTTCTGGTTCATCTTCTTCCAGCTTCCTTGTGCAAACTGAAACTTTTTCAGCTACTTTCAGCTACTTTTAGCTGTTTTTCAGCTGTTTTGTGATTCTTTTAGATTATTTCTGCTAACTACAACATTCTGTGCTTTTTCTAATTTTATTTATGCAAATTTCAGCTTATTATGCTCTTTTCAGCTTATTCATGGAAGTTTCAGATTTTTCTGCTAATTCAGTTGTTTTTCTGTTTTATTTTAGCTTTTTCAGCTATTTCCACATTTTTTGCACTCGTTTCAACTTTTTAAGCCTAATTTAGCAAAACTGTGCTCTCTCCAATTCCTTCTGGTAAATTAAGGTTCTTTCTCCTTTTTTAGCTACTTTTCCGCTGTTTTTTTTTGTTGTTGCTAACTTCAGCTTTTTTAGCTGATTTTCTAAATTTAGTGCTAATGTCTGCTTATTTAAACCTAATTCAGTAAATATGTTATTTCTGCTTTCTTCTGCTAATTTAGGCTCGTTCTTTCATTTTAGCTACATTTAAGCATGTTTTTAGCTAATTTTAACGGGTTTTCAGCTAGTTCTTTTGCAATAAGCATCCACAGTGCATCACAGGAAACGCAATTTTGCTTTTTTAGGACACAGATGTCCAAGTCTGAATAAAGCTATTTGGACTTCTTACCTGCCTACAAATTGTGTCCCTGAATGCTACAGTATGGACAGTTTTCACCTTTTTTTTTTTCAAAATAACTTCAGTTCAAAGAGAAATGATGTGCAGACTCTGGATATACTTAGCTGAGGAAACAGTGGACATCAAAGCGTGTGTGTTTTCCTGAACGTTTCCCTCTAAACCATTTTCTTAACCACATCTTCCACATGTGATGTGGATGTCTCTGGGACACCTCCACCCCCCCACACCCCCCATCACACACAGGATCTGCTCCTCGGGGAACGCTTTGGATGAGAGGAAGCTGAAACAACAAGCGAGCTTTGACTCCTGTTGGTGTGCTGCAGACGCCTTTCCACTGAGGAAGAGGAGCAGGTGGAACAACTTAGAGAGATTCAACGACCTTCAGCTCCCAGGAGGAAGGGACACGAGGCCCCACAGAGGGACCTCACTGTTTGTGTATGTTCTCTGTATGACATAGGCCCAACGTTCTGTTGGGTCACCGTCCACTCTGTCTTTGATGATGTACAAATGTTTTCCACTGTCACTTGTCTTTTTTGGAGCAGCCAGTTCAATTTAATGCAATCTCTGGCTTTTAAGTAAAAAAATAACTCCTGACGCATTGATGCCATATCTTTTTTGGTCATTTTTACAAAAAGAAATACATTGTAGACCGCTATGAATGAAATATTTATATCAGAGAGACCGAGTCAGAGAGATTTATTTGTCATTCGCACCTCATGTGGTACATGTGGTGGAACGAGATTATGTACACAGGGTCCCAGCTACATCCAACAATAAAATGTAAAAGAAAAACAGTAACAAGATTTTTAAGAAAGGTTTCTGTTTCTGGAATGCTCCATACAGAATGATCCATAGACTGGTTCTGGGCTTCATTGTCAGGGACCCCTTCTGTAATGGTCAAACTTATAGGAGCAAAACCATTTTCTAATAATCACTTCTCCCCTAATCAAACCTATTCTATTTCAGTCTTTCGTGCTCCTTGGATGTCATTAATCTGGCCTCCAGCTCGAATGTTAAAAATCTTTGTGTTATTTTTGATCAGGACATGTCTTTTAGCCCCCACATTTAAAACATTACTAGAACTGTCTTCTTCCATCTGTGTAATATCAGTAAAATTAGAAACATCTAAAAATGATGTAGAAAAACTGGTTCATGCATTTGTCACATCTAGACTGGACTATTGCAATGGTTTATTATCTGGGTGTCCAAATACTTCTTTAAAATGTCTTCATTTGATTGAAAATGCTGCTGCCAAAGTATTAACTGGAGTTAGTAGGAGAGATCACATCTCTCCAGTTTTAGCTTCTCTCCATTGGCTCCCTGTCAAATCCAGAATTGAATTCAAAATCTGACTTTTTACCTACAAAGCCCTCAACAACCTAGCTCCATCTTATATTTGAGATCTTATTGTTCCATATTTTCCAAACAGAGAATTTCTCTCTCAAACTGCAGGCTTACTTGCAGCTCCTAGAGTTTCCAAAAGCAGAATGGGAGGAAGATCATTCAGTTATCAGGCTCCTCTCTTGTGGAATCAACTTCCAGTTTCTGTCCATGAGACATTGTCCAGTTTAAAGACTGGGCTTAAGATTTTCCTTTTTGATAAATCCTATAGTTAGGGTTGGCTTGTCGTGCTGCTTAAAGCTTATACTTCTAGAGGACAAACTGACCTAATTTCATTAAATGAATTCTTAAAATTGAATAGTTTTCATTTGATATTATTTCTATTTTAACATGTGATTCTAGACCTGCCATTGTGTATCTGTTCCTACTAAACCCAGATTGTCAAAGCAGATGGCTGCTTGTCCTGAGCCTGGTTCTTCTAAAGGTTTCTTCCTCATGAGGGAGTTTTTCCTATCCACTGTCGCCTTCGTGCTTGTTCAAGATGAAAGTTCTGTGATGGATTTAAATTCAAAGAAGTCTTCTCTTCAGATGTTATTAACTTACTTTTTATGTAAGTGCATGTTTCTGTTCAGTGCCCTGAGATGGCTTCTGTTGTGACTTGGTGCTATATAAATAAACTGAATTTAATATTCATGTTTTCTTTATATTAGAGAGACTGCAACTGTGGAAAAAGCAATAAATATTTCCAGGAACAAATGTGCCAGACTGAACATAATTTATACAAAATGTTAAGACTCCTAAATAGGAGCCTGCACATGGACAGTTTGTGTCAAGTGAACATGGAAGTCAGGCTAAACTGTCCAACAAGGATGAAATGAAACAAACAAACAAGACAGACTGATGGCAGATCCAAGTAGGCTGAAAGTTGAAGCATTCTCTTGAAGGCATTTGATTGCTTTGTTGTACTGAAGCACAAGCTGTTGACATCTCATTTCGAAAAGCCCCCACATCTTGGTCTCTGTGAGAGATTTTGTATCATTCATTATGATTTTATTCCTTTTTGTCTTTATCACAATAGACTCAATGTTTAAGGCAGGGGAAAATATGAGGGTTGCAGTGATCATCTAATCACCTCTTGCAGCTCCTGAGTGGCAGATGGAGCTGATTGGCCAAA
>NC_056518.1:27389522-27407758 GCF_014905685.2 Nematolebias whitei | reverse complement strand
ATATATAAATAAAGCAAAATCTTGATATTATCAACTCAACCTGATCACCGTGTCAAACCTACCGCACTCCAGCAATTCATCTACCTGCCTGCTGGAAATCTTCATCTCTGTCTTGGTCCTGGAATCCTCCTGCCCTCATTCATTCAGCTTAATTTTATTCACGGGATTCAAATGCTCATCTCCTATCCTCTGCAGATCCTCCCATGCTCAGTCCTGACCTAAACATTAAAATCTCCATCTTATACCACTTATCAACAGACGGGTTGTGGAGGCTACAGGTCCAGGAGAGAAACTCAGACCTCCTTACAGCGAGTTCTGGATCTGCCCAAGTGTCATTTTCCAATGAGACATGTCCAGAATACCTCCAAAGGAAGAAGCTAGGAGGCATCTTCATCAGATGCCCGATCCACCTCCACTGGCTCCTTTCGATGCGAAGGAGCAGTGGCTCTACTCCAAGCTCATTACCATATATATAATAGGTTGAACCTGGCCACCCTATGAAGAAAGCTTGTCACGGTTACTTGTATCTGAAAATAAACCCCTCATCTCTGATTCCTTGAGTTTGTTGGGTTTCTGTACTCTGGGTTATGGAAATGATCAGGGTTTTCAGATTATTGCTAGGTGAAATGTGGCTTTAAATACCAAAGTCCATGCTCAATAATCCAAGTATAAAATGGTTTTAAATGTTCTTTCAGTCTGAGTAAATCAGTTCAGCCTATTGTCTCAACATCTTCATTGTTTCATGATGTAAAAAAAGGGAATACGTTATTTCCTTATGTATTCAAATAGTGTGATGGGATTTCTTGTTTTCCCAACAGGAAACTTTTTTTAATGCGCATTAGCTTAAGTTGTGAAAACATTAGAAGAAGCATGCTTTTATGTTCTCAAGGTCATAAACTCTTGAATCTGTGACGCTTCAGCTGTCCCACTCCTGGAAAAGGACTGACTCAAAGGCATGTGGACCCCCATCCCCCCAGTTGAGGAGCAGCTTACTGATGCAACTGAAGAAAACAAAAAACCTTCTAAATACAAATAAACGTCTGCAACAGCTGCAGACAGAGAGAGGACACGCACAGGGAAGTTAGCTGCTTCTGCCAGAGCCAACGTCTGAGCCAAGAACATGTAACCACAGAGTAAATAAAGTGCACGGCATGAGGCAGGGATGCAGTGCAGGGTTCGGACCCCTCAGGCTGACGGGTGCTCTGGCCTCCATCGTGGAGATGTGGCCCATCAGAGGGGTGAACGTCCACAGCTGTGTTTTAACTGTGTTTGTTCCTGATGGCCACATGGCGAGACTTCAGTAAGGAACATCTCCTCTCAGACAGTAGAGTTCCACTGTACACACATCACATGCACGCACATGCGTCCTCATCGTCAGAAATGATATGTTACTTTTATTTGAACTTTATACAACTTTTGTCTGAATATAATTCAGATGCAAGTATTAAGGCAAAATATTTTGTCTCCTTAGATTGTTAGATTTGTCAATATTCATCCATTCCGACATTCCAGGGTGAAACGCATTAAAAAATAAACTTGTTTTGTACATTTCCATTCCTTCTTGCAACATTTAATGATGTGCAGACACTGAAGAGATAAAATAATGAGGAGTCTCAAATGTTTTGTCATATTCGCTCTGCAACCAGAATTCAGAATAGTTTTGTTTAGTTTCTAAATTCTCCAACATTCTGCACTGCAAGCAGGTCAGTTCATACCCACCTCCCCTTCTTCTTCAGCCATGACTTGGAACTGTGAGCAGATATGTGCTTTTACACTAAGAAAACTGCACGGACATCACTGGAAGAGATGTGATCTTAAAGGCAGTATGAAAATACATTTGTTTGCACACAAAGAAAGAAAAACTAGCAATGGTTGTTAAAATTAGTCAAAACTGACCTAAATAATATACAAAATTACTGAAAATTCAATACAATTCAAATAAAAAAAAAATTATTAATCCCAAAGCAGAATTATTTGTTGTTGTAGCTCATCTTGATTTCATTAGAGTTGTTATAGATGCTGATGGCTTTGGGCAGGAAGGATCTCTTGTAGCAGTCTGTCCCGCAGCGGACTTAACTGTTGGGGGACGATCTTGGTCCTCCCACTGTCACGAGCCGTGTTTCCCGCCACCTCCAAGATCTCGACAGTCTGGCACTCGAGCATCGCCTCCATGTAGACGGGAATGCATCCATGGCACCTCCTTTTCTACTCATTTGGGATTTGGGGCTGTACTTGAGGTATTGAGGTATAGTTGAGGAAAAACATCCTAGGAAAATCAGTCAATGCTTTTGAATTTTGGTTCAACAAATAATTAAATTAACCTTTAAAAGAGACCCCTAGAAAAGGTAAAAAATAATGATTTGACCACAGGAGCATGTTAAACTAGTGTGTGTCCTCCATTTATCAAAGCAAGTGTCTTCAGTCTTGTAATAAATCAGTTTGCCTATTTAAAGAATGGAAAGTAGTCACAGTGCTGTTTGATATCATGGTGTGTATGCCACACGGAACATGGGTCACAGAAAGCTGAGGACAGAGTTTTCTCTGGAGCTTAGAAAGGAAATAATTGAGCAGCATGTTAAAGGTAAAGACTACAAGACCAACTCCAAAAAGATTGATGCTCCTCTGACTACAGCTGCTCAGATTTTTCAGAAGTTTAAGGTCCACAGGACTAACGCAACCTCCCTGGACATGTCCACAAGAGGACGATAAGTGACACATCCAAAAGACGAGTAATACGAATGGTAACATAAGAATCCAGAACAACTACCAAAGAAGTTAGCAGTGAACTTGATGGGCAAGAGTCATCAGAGTCAAATCACACAGTCGCTCACTATTTGAGCCAAAGTGGACTGAATGGAAGACAACGGAGGAGGACACCAAATCATAAAACATCCAGACTGGGATTTGCCAAAAAGTTTTTGGCAACAAGTTCTATTGGCTTTATGTTCACAGCCTGAATAATGAAAGAAATAAAATAAAGAACCCTGTACGTTCAGGGAAACATGGAATTTTATTATGTCCCTGCTTTGCTAAACCGGCATCAGTGTCAGAAAGCTTGGTCTCAGTCACTGGTCAAGGGCCCTCCAAGAGGATAATGAGCCAAAACACAACTAAAAACATCCAAGAATGGCTCAGAACCAAACACTGGACTGTTCTGAAGTGGGAACCCTAATCTAAATCCTGTTAGACATCAGCGGAAGAAGCTAAAACATAAAGTCTGGAGAAGGAAACCTTCAAACCTGAATCTGCTGGAACAGTTTGCTCATCATGAGTGGTGGGCCAAAATATCTGAGGACAGGTGCAGAAGTCTCAGAGAGTTACAGAAATCAAGGATTCAAGGATCTTTGTCATTTGCATCACATGTGGTACATGAGGTGGAACGAAAATGTGTACACAGGGTCCCAGTTACATCAAACAAAAGTATAAAATGTAAAAGAAAAAGTAATAAGATCTAAGATATGAACAGAAAAAAACATCAACTAAAAATACACTAAACAGTAGTAGTACAAAAACAATAGGCTGAATAGCGCACAAACATGAGTCTGTGTGGGCAGATGAGCACAAACGAACACAGCAACATGAAACAGATCAGCAGCAACATGAAACAGATCAGCAGCAACATTATGTGATTTTTGTTTTCACAGTGATTATCCTGGTTAGAGATTCATGAGTCTAACAGCCTCATGGTAGAAGCTGTTCCTCAGTCTAGTGGTTCTACACTTAATGCTCCTTAACCTCCTTCCTGAGGGGAGCAGAGCAAAAAGTGTTTGTGCTGGGTGAGTGGGGTCCTTCATGATGCAGGTGGCTCTCTTCCTGCATCTGGAGGTGTAAATGTCTGTGATAGTGGGGAGGCTGATTCCAACAGACTTCTGTGCAGCCTTCACCACTCTCTGCAATGCTTTTCTTTCTGCAGCTGTGCATGCCACACATTGATGCTGATGACTGATCACTTGATGACAGTGACTACCTGTAAAAGTTATGCAACAAAATATGTTTACATTACCATCCTTTGCAGTTTCTTTTTTTTTTTAAGGAACTGTCCGATTTTTTTATTTTTTTAATCTTTTTATTACTTCTCTCAGTTTCAAGTTATTTATGTCCTTTTTGTTGATTTTTATTTATCTAACAAAATGGTACAATAAATTTATCTGCTGTATGTGGTCACACAAACACAACAAATGTCTATACATTTTATTACAGAAAACACATATAGAACATTACTCATTTATATCTTTCAAAGCAAATATAATATTTTTTCAGTGAGAAAAGAAGCTGGAGTTAGAGTTTAAAAGATTTTTTTTCTCCTGCAGACTGTTGGTTACTCAAAAAGTGGCATTTCAACAGCTGAGGGCAGCCTTTCCCAGAGTTTGAAACCTGTCAGATTCTAATGAGTGAAAACATGCAAAGTTACTGAGTGCTTAGCATCTGTAACAGTTATCTTATGAATTAAAGAAAACACAGAGAACAGATTAAAACCGTGAATATAAATGGCTTTTTTTTTTTACCCAATCTGTGCAGAGCGACCCCTTGTCCTGAGATTCAAACTGTTCTTTATTATTACTGTATAAGAATGGGATGCCGCTTGTAAAGTAAAAAATTAACAGCAATATTTTGGTTTATTTAGCCTTTCATAAGAAAAAACATACTTTTTTTTTCAAAGTCATATTTTCACCATGTTATTCATTTTTCCATTCACCCTTTATTTATCCAGGTAGTCTCATTGAGCCACGAGAACTCATTTTCAAGAGAGACCTGTTTGGGGCGCAGATGGGGGTTAAGGGCCTTGCTCATGGGCCCAGGGTGGGGCGAATGTGGGTGGGGGCAGGTGTTGGTGCTTCACCTACCCCACCCACAATTTTGATGTTGTCGGTACCGGGGCTTGAACTGGCGATCTTCCGATCACAGGCCCACCTACTCGAGCCTCTGCGCCATCACTCCCCCATACATTATAGTTTCAAACTAAATATTTAAATTACAAGCTAAATATTTATCTTACAAACTAAATACTTAACATGCAAGTTAAATATTTAGTTAGCAAGCTAAATATTTAGCTCCACGCTATTTAGCTTCACGCTAAATATTTAATTTACAAACTAAATGTTTATGTCCAAGCTAAATGTTTAATTAACAAACTAAATATGTAACTTGCAAGTTAAACATTTAGTTTGTAAACTAAATATTTAGTATGGAGCTAAATATTTTGCTTGCTAACTAAATATTTAACTTGGAAGTTAAATATCTAGTTTGTACACTAAATATTTAGCTTGTAAATTAAATATTTAGTTTGTAACCGTGACATGTATAAATGTATGCATAACATAGTGAAAATATGACTTTGAAAAAAAAAAAAACTATTGTCTTCTTATTAAAGGCTAAATAAACCAAAATATTGCTGTTAATTTTTGACTGTGTAAGTTTACAAACGGCACCCCATATATGAGGAACCTACAAGGGCAGATGTTTCTCCCAGTAACTATCCACTTCACTTTCTCCATTTAGACTCAAGACTGATGCTCAGATGAGGCTGGGAACTGTTTCTCCCAGCAGCTGTGCTGAAATGTGCCTACCTATAAATCTTCACAGATCTGAAAACTCTGCGAACAAAAGAAGTCATCCAGGTGGATGAAATGAGTTAAAGAGGAAACCTGCTCTGTCTGCAGCTGGTCCAGAGCACCAGACAGCACCATCAATCTGACAGCCATCAGAAGCAGAAATATTAATTTCAAATACCCTCGTGCTAGTTTGAAATGTTGGCAGCAGAGGGCAGCAGATTAACATTCCCTCCTTCTTGGTTGCATTCTCATGTGAGCCCAATCTGGCCTCAAACAGCAGAGCAAATGTGAAGTGACATGTTTTAAAAGCTACCCTGTTGGAATGATTTCATAGAAATAAGAACGCTGCAGATCCTGAGGGAGATACAGAGTCAGCTCGCTGAAAGTGGGAGTGGGCAGCTGCTAGTAATTCATCCCAAAAAGGCTCAACATCAAGAATGTCCCCAGCGTCTCCAAAATTGGACAAAAACAAGCCTAAAATCAGCAAAACATGAACTGAAGTCCCTTCTTTTCATTTACCAACATGCTTTTAAATGTTGTATTGGCTTTATTCTCTTTTTTTTTTTTTCACTGATGAATGTAAAGATTGTAGCAGGGATTGAAAGAGTGAGATGGAACGATTACAGAATGAACCGGTCAACTTTTTATTCGCTGGAATGGTTGTATTATTTTAAAACCCTTAAAAAAACACAGAGTACCTTTTCAAAAAAAAAAAAAAAAATGGAATGGGTATATATCTTCCTCATTTTAGTGATTCGTCTTTAAACATTTTTAGTCCCCCATTTTCTTCACAATTTTTCTTTTTCAGTGTGATTTAAAAAGGTCAAAGTGGAAAAATAAACAAACAACAGCATAAAAATGGTAAAATTCCCACATATTCATTGAAAACACAAATCATTTCTGTAACTTTTCTGAGCCAACAACCATGTCGGCAGTGAATGGATGACTGTAGAAGTGGAAAGTTTTCCCAGGTTCTGAACATTTCAGTTTCTTTTAAGTGACACAATAAAAGTCCATGAAGGTGCTTGTAATTATATTCACACAAGTTACTGAAATTACTCGTTGGGCGGTTTGTATAATCTAACTGCTGCTGATAGGATAAGTGACAATTAAAACATATTTCCTATAATCAACCTGAAGATATAAATGAATTAATCCATGTTACAATGTATGATTTAAGATGAACATAAAAAATACATTATTTTTAAATGTCTATCATCCCTGAGATTCCACCAGTAATTTTATCGGCTCACTGATCTGTGCGTAGGTGGTCATAAAGTTGTTATCTTGACGTGCCGCTGCTGATGTGATGACGGCTGCTGGAGCTAATGCTTGGACTAGAGGATATCCTGTCCTTGTGTACAGGTGGGGGAGACCATCCGGAGCCAGTTACCATGGGAACAAAGTTCAAAGGTAACAGAGTGGGTTTGTGTAATTTGTCCGTCAAGTGCAGGTTTAACCTCACAGCACTCCTGTCACGGTTACTTTAGTGAGTAACAGAGTCCCCTACACCTGCAGAGGAAAATACGTTTAAAATAATATGTAATGCAACGATTTACAAACTTCATGAAGATGTTCTTTGTGTTGTTCCTTCTGCGTCTCATTTCTGCAGGGGTTGCCCCATGCAGTGCGCAATCACACGTAAAAGACTTGGTGGTCGTTGTTGTAACGTTTAACGGAGTACCCGGAGAATAAGGACTGAAAAAACAGACTCCAAGATTTATTTTACAGTGAATGGATGTTCCTCTACAGCATATGTGTCAAACTCAAGGCCCGGGGGCCATATGCGGTCCTCGTTGGCATCTTATCAGGCCCTCGAGATGTTGTTTTAAATGTAAAATACTTTTATCACTTTAATTTTTTCCGTAATCTTTGAATATGTTGTCAAAAATACAACAGAGAACGTCAAATGAGACAAATCAAACTCTTGTTGAGGAACCTACAACTAAGAAAAGATGTTGGGTATCTAACTTGATTTAATGTAGATTCTGAAACCCGCCCTTAGTTTGAAAAATTTTTTAATTTTGGCCCCCTTTTTTCAAATGGATGTTAAATGAAGTTAAATGACAGCACGGTGGCTCAGTGGTTAGCACTGTTGCCTCACAGCAAGAAGGTCCTGGGTTCAATCCCCGGTTGATACTGAAATAAAAAAAGAACACAAGCTATTTCCTATTTCTAGTACTACACAAAGTGGCTGAAAGTACAAATACCAGTAGGAATGTAACGCTCCAGCGGGGAAGAGAGCTCCTCTGCAGCCTTCTATGCTCCTGGAGCTCTTCAAGGAAATGATCCACAGCTGTAGCTTGTTGACGCCATCTTGGAACTCGGGAAGAATAAAAACTGAAACTCTTACAGTTTTATCCCATTTCTGATGCTACCTGGGCTCAAACCTGCAGCCTTGGGATTACCAGTACAAGACCGTGGCTCAGCTTTTCAATAAGCTGTGGTGGCCATTCTGAATTTAACTCCAAACGTTAGTGAGATGTAGATGTACAGCTTCTGAATAATTTTTCTTGGTAATATATTTCATCACAATCTGTCAAATCAGGTTAAAACCCCTCAAAAGTCCTACTGAATGCACATTAACTCAGATCAGATACCTGACATCTTCGACTTGATTGATTCGATTTGACATTCTCTGCTCCACATCAACATAAAAAAATAAAATACAGTTTATTTTCTTGGCTTCATTGTTAAACTGCAACGAGATGTCTGCAATAAATCCCGTTTTTAAGCAAAATGAGAAGCGACTGAGCCTTGATGTGTCGCTAATTAAAAATCTCAAACATAAAATGCTTCGTCTTAAGAGACCAGGGAAATTTTAACAAGGGCCAGATCTGGCCCACAGGCCTCGATTTGACACACGTTCTCAGAAACATCAGGCCTCACTAATGTGGTTTTATTTTTAGTTGTGTGTCTGGGTGTAAATGCATGTAAAACACTAATTTGTCAACAGTTTTCTCATAACATTTGGTCATACACGTTTGCAGTCTGGCATGGAATGTGCGTTGGTATGGTACAGGGGTTTTATTTTTCTAAGGGGGTCATAAAACACAACTTAATTGAAAAAATATGTCACTGCAGTTGTAGGTACCTCTGGTTCACCAGTTTGATGTTTTTCTAGCTAATTATGATAAAATACCTCAAATGGCTGACAACCACTGCTGCTAAAAGCAAAACAATTTTCAGCATCAGACATAAATGTTTTCTTTTGGTTATTAACAATGGAAATTACGGCTTGGCAGCCTCTGCGGCTGCAATCAGCTCCCCTAATTGTGGCGCATTTTATTCTCTGCCGGGCTCGCGGTGCACGCTGTGGAGCTGGGCTCCCTTCACCAAACGTGCCATTACTCAGCAGAGTCTGAGCTGCGTGAACACGGAGAGCTCCCGCCATTAGCTGACATTAACGGCGTAAACGACACTTTGACTGATGCTTGTAATTTAGCTGGTTTTCTTTAGAGCAGAACTCTTTGCTTCTGCTCATGGATCGGACCCGTAATGAAAGGCAGGCAGCATCAATGACATCTTGTTTTCTTTCTACTTCCCACAAGTAGAAAATTAGTAAAAACTGTCAAACGCTGAATTACGTATCAACATACAGTCATTAGAAATGCTGTTATCTCATACAGAATACCAGGCTATTATATTTTTTATTAAAAATAGATTAAACTCTGAGGTAAGTACAAACTTTTATAGAGAAACTTCCTGTTGGAATCAACCCGAACTGATACAGAACAAGAATAAAACTGTGATTTATGACACTTTTAGATGGGAAGTCCCCCCCGCATCATGCACCCTCCCATCCTGCTTCCATCTGAGACACAGAACCAGACTGTCCAAACAGGTGGAAGACGTAGTCAGAAACGAGGTAGCCATGGAAACAGCAACACCTGGACAACTTGGAGTCTTATATTTAATCCCTAACCTCATGCTTCTCCACTCCAGGTAAAACAGCAGTCAAAATAATCTGAAGAAAATTAATTCACTTCTCTAGAATCAAGGCAATGGAACTGTGAATAATGAAAACAACAAGGATTATTAGAGGCCCGGCGTTCCTTAACAGAATGCGTTTCGCTCACGGCCGCTCAGAACTGTGGATGTTGAGAAACGACAGAGCAAACCTTGAACGCATCATGCGGGATCTCATGCAATGTGACATGTTGTGTGATCTCACTCAGAGGACTGTCGGTGTGTTCGAGCTCAGTTTCTGACAATTCATAATCATTTTCATGTAGAGGGACAATTAGCTGCAGTGGCCATCTTGAATCGTGCTGACTCTGAGACTTATTCGATGTACGGTCAGCGCTTTCTGAGAGTTTTGTTGAAATGTGTTCAGTTGTTCTTCTGTTTGTTTTTTGCTAACTTTTTTCTTCTTCTTTCGGCTGCTCCCTTCTTCAGGGGTCACCACAGTGAACGAAATGGCATGAAGACTTGGCAATTGTTTTTACATGGGATGCCCTTTCTGACACAACCACAGACCACCGAGCTGCCACAGCTCTCTGTGTGGAGCAGAGAGCTGCCATCACCCGTGGAAGCAGGTGGTGGGTTAAGTGCCTTGCTCAAAGGCTCAGAGTGGGGTAATAGATGGTGAAGGCAGGTGTGGGTGTTTCACCTTTCCCACACAATTTTTGTAATGTTATCGGTCCGGGGAGTCGAGCAGGCGACCTTCCGATCACAGGCCCACCTTCTCTAACATTTGCGCCACCACTCCCTTTGTTTTTTGCAAACAGGGTTAATTCCAAAAGTTATTGTCAAGACTTTAAGCGTAGATGTTGCAAAGCATCCGCTGCGTACAGCGCTCAACTTCTACCACACCTGTCCATAAAATTGGCCGATACATGGTTATTTTTGTGTGTCTGTGGCAGCCATCTTGAATCAGCTTTACTCCGAAAGTTCATCAGTTGTAGATGTCATCCAATGACATTATTTTCTAAAAGTTTCTGAAGCGATTCATGAGACTTTTTACTAACCGTACTAATAAACACAGAGGTGCAAAATCACACACACACACACAGAGGCAAAAACATTGTTTGTGTCCGGCATTGTGCGATTTATTAAGCATTTAGCAGCGCCATCAGGGGTCGTACATTGTTCTATAAAAAGGTGCTGCTGAAGCACTGACGAGGGAGCAGGAGAGCATATTGGGCTTTTATTTTGTAGGCATCATTTAGTTCTATTGATTTCCTCATCACATCTGATCATTGCTCCCAATCAGCGCACCTGCTTTTCATTCTTTTCTTCCTCTCATGCCAACCAGCGTCTATTAATAATTTTTTTTTGGTGGTTGGTAGAAGGATCAGACTCAGAATTTCTACACATGCTTAAAAATAATGTTATTATAAATAAAAAACAAAGGCTGACCACACGCCTTATCATAAATCATGGAACTACACTCAAAATGGCTGGAAAAAAATAAAACCTCAAACTTTTCTGCGTAGAAGCAACAACTTAACTCTTGAAAACATTATCAACAGTCAAACTGTTTAATTCAGCGTATGTGATTTCTAAGAGATGACCGTCTGGATTGCTAATGGTAATTATATATCAGTGATTATAACAATAATCTTTGATCATTTCTGCTTTTTTAACCGGCTTCTTTGAAACGTTTGATCGCTGAGATCACATGGAAATTCGTCAATCAGTTTTTTCCTTTTTGTGGAGGCTGAGATAACATCCAAAGAGTGAGCGGTCAGTCCACATGCTCCTCCACCCGTTGTTTCATGTTTGAACCGTGAGCGATCGCTCTAATTGTTTTCTGCAGAACAGCATGATTGATGACTAACTGCGCAGCTTCCCTTTCTCCATCTGTGAGTGTGTTTGGACTCAGGGCAGCCGGGCCGGCCGGGCTCGGGACGTTGCTAAGGAAAGAAATTGTTACAAAAACACTCTTCTGGCAAGTTGGAGCTCACATGTGCAACTAAACAGCGCAGTGCTCAAGGAGACTGATTTCCCCATTTTCCGGGTCTTTGCCAGATCGGAGTTTGAGAATGTTGCTCTTGAAATTGTTCACATTTCTTGGCTGAATTACCAATAAGTGAAACCGTAAATAAATATCGCACATGTGGCCAGTTGTGCTTGTCAAAGCTGCAGGCCCCACGAGAGTGAATTGTTTGTTTTAACCTAAACCTTTGCAGCCTGAAATTTCTCGGGACGTGGGGTCATCATAAGACCATTAAACACCTCCCGAGGCAAACAACTGCTTCTACCTGACTCTGGATCAGTTTGTCTCCAGGTTAAGTTTCCTGTGCGAACATTCGTTGGCTTGTCGTCTGTAAGGCAGCATGAAATACGAATTCAAATCTTAATCGGAAACATTTATGCTTTAAAATGTTATTTTTCAAGTTGTTAAAAAATATCTTCACCGATAAACTGATTTTTTTTATACAAAGTTCTTTGATTTACATAAAAAAAATACTTCTTGTTGTTGCCATGTGTTGTCATCATTGTCTGTTTCCATACAATGACAAAATTTATGTTCTGCATTTAACCCATCACAAGTGAGATACACCCAGGTGGAGCAGTGGGCTCCTGGGGAGCAGTTATGGATTAGGTGTCTTGCTCAAGGACACCACAGCATGTGGGAGTGATGGGAGTTGAACCTGCGAATTTCTGGTCCCAAATTGGCAGCCTTACCTCTACACCACAGCAGCGCTGGACATCTTCTTGTTTCTGCATGTTTTCTGCAAACAGTTGTACTTGTTTTTTGTGCAATTTAAAGCCCAGAACAAGAAGGGATACAGCAATAATTAGAGATAGGACAAACTGACATCTGTCTTTAGTGCATAAAAAGTAGACCTTACATATGAATTTTATTTCAAGGACTTATTGAAGAACCAGTGTCTCACATCTTTAATTTGTCAATAAGCTAAAACACCATTCCCAATGCATGGAAAACAGCTTTTGTTCTACCTTTACATAAAGGAGGAGACCCCACCACACTGAACAATCAATCAATATCTAAACTCTGTATTCTTGTTAAGGTTTTAGAAAATCTGATAAACTATCAAGTCAAATTAGGATTTTTTTCACATCTTACCACTCCATCAATCTGGTTTCAAGAAACAACACAGCACGACGTCTTCGTTGAAGGTTTTTAATGGCGTTGCTGAAGCACTGGATGCTAAGGATTATTGTGCTGCACTTTACTTAGACCTTTCTAAAGCTTTTGACACTGTGGACCATACCATACCATACCATTTTAGTTATAGAGCACTTAAAACAGCTACAAGGCCAACCAAAGTGCTGTACAGACAGAACAATAGACAACACACGAAGCAATATACAAAATGAAGTAAATCAAAAATATGGACATAAAAATGATGCAGATAATAAATATGATGACAAACCAGTGTGGAGTGTACAGGTTCACAACACAGAGCCTCTGGTGTTGAAAGCTACTGAATAGTAGTGAGTTTTTAAACGGGATTTGAAAACCAAGAGGGAGGGGGCCAGTCTGACAAGCAGAGGTAACTCGTTCCAAAGTCTTGGTCTTGCTACAGAGAAGGCCCTGTCACCTCTGCGCTTAAGACGAGTTCCTGGAACTGTGAGGAGCAATTGGTCCGCTGGCCTCAGGGAACGTGGTGGGACATACGGTTGTAGCAGATCAGAGAGATAGGGGGGGGGGGGGGGGACTGTTCAGCGATTTGTAGACATACAAAAGTATTTTGAACTGGATTCGAAGGTGAACCGGTAGCCAGTGCAGTGAGGCCAAAACTGGTGTAATTATCACTCCCAGATTAGTGACTCTTTGTTTTTCTGGCAGGGTTAGAGTGGAAAGGTCGATGCAGTGGTTTGTGATCGTGTCATTGGGAGGGAACAACATGACTTCAGACTTCTTTTCATTGAAACTTAAGAAGTTTAAAGCCATCCAGTCCCTGATGTCAGCCAGGCAGTCGAGCAGAGGTTGAATAGAGCATGTACCATTGTGTCTTAGGGGGAAGTAAATTTGACAGTCGTCTGCGTAGAAGTGAAAGGGTATGTTGTGTTTCCAGAAAATAGCACCAAGTGGCAGCAGGTATAGAGAGAATAGGAGGGGACCCAGGATGGACCCCTGCGGAACCCCCCATTTAAGTTCTGTCGCTGCAGAATTAAAATCCTTGATGGAGACACAAAAAGACCATGACATCTTGTGTCATAAGCTCTCAGAAATTGGTTTATCAGATCATTCCATTGGTTGGTTCTCTATCTCTCAGACCGGAGGCAATGTGTTCAACATAATGGTATTTCTTCCAGCTATCTAGCTGTTAATAACGGTGTACCACAAGGTTCAGTTTTAGGACCTACCCTCTTCACAATCTACATAAGTAATGTAGGTCAGATAATTTCTGACGCATCCTTAAATTTTTATGCCGATGGCACAGTAGTTTATTGTTGAGCTGAAACAGTTGCTAAGGTTTTTAGCTTTTACAGTCTGCTTTTGAGGTCATCCAGTCAGATTTGTTCAGTCTCAAACTGGTGCTAAATGCTGATAAAACCAAAGACATGTTTTCAAACAGGAAGTTGGTACCAGCAGTCCTTCTTTCTATTTTATCTTCGAATGGTGTCCCGATTGAGTGTGACGATTCTTACTAATATTTGGGTATCTTCATAGATTCATATCTCTCTTTTAAGCCCCATGTGGAAAGCTTGATAAATAAATTGAAAGTTAAACTGGGTTTCTTTTTCACGAACAGATCTTGTCTAACTCTGAATGCTAGGAAACACCTTGTAACTGAGACTTTCTTTCACTCCATTGACTACAGTGACATTATTTAGATTAATGCCCCTACAAGCACCTTGCAGATGTTGGCTGCTGTCTGTCACGGTGCATTAAGATTCATAACTGGCTGTACCATACCCACCTTTGCACCCTGTATGAACTGGTTAACTGGTCATCATTAACTATATGCAGACTCTCCCACTGGTACATTTTCATCTTTAAATCACATCTTGGTCTGTTGCCTTCATACATCTCTTCCTACGCCACTTGGTGAGTGAAGTTACAGTGTGCGCTCTCAGGACATTATTACCTGCAGTGTTCCCTCAGTGCAGACTGAACTAGGCAAAAGGGCCTTCTATTACTCTGCTCCTGTTTCCTGGAATATCTTGCAAAAAGATCTGAAGCTCTCGACCTTGACCTCTCTAAGGGAATTTAAACATCTGCTAAGTTCATGTCAAAAACCAATGCAGACACATTCCTGTTTTTAGTATTTTACATCGCTTTATAATGTAGCTGTTTTTGTTTCATTTTTTTATACAATTTCTTCCATTTACTTTTCATTTCATATGCTTTTTTATGACTGTCTACTGTTGTCATCTGTGTTCTTTGTTTAAAACAGGTCTCTCTTGTAAATTATTCCTTGAGGCTCAATAAAACTAACCTGTATAAATAAAGGTTGAATTGAAAAAAATATAGTTTACTACAAGACTGATAACCAATGGGAACTGCACCTGCAAAAATATATATTTAAAATGTCCGTCTGTATCAGATGAAATCTTCACTGAAATCATGGTTTGAATCTAATTTCAACTCACCTGGAGAAGAATACATGCTCTAAAAATTGTATAATCTGCTTTTGCATTTCTATTAGTTTAAATATATATTTTTTTTTTTTCTTAAACTGCAACATTTATTCAATAAATTATAGACTTGGGCTGCTTTTTATTCAGTTTGTCCTGGTGCCCTACCGATTTTTGAAAAAGATGTTTATTTTTACTCATTTGTTGGTTTGATAAGTCACCTTACTCTAATTTATACATCTATCAGACAGACAAAAAAAATCTAAACTTAAGAAGCAGTGCTTTATGTGTCAAAACGAGATTTTAAGTAAATTTAGATCACCAGTACTGTGGATCTTGTGTTGTTCTGGGTGTATGAGGGTTAGGGAAACACTGTTTGGAAAACCCCTCATGTACAAGGCCTCAGTCGTCTTGCAGAATTTATCCTCCAATAACATGTTAACAACTTGTTCCAGTCTGCATTTGTTTTCTCACTACAGCAATTTTAACTTTCCTCTTAGTCTCTGTTGTTGCCTCTTTTCTGTTCTCTCCAAACACAACCTGCTGTTCTCACATAAAGTCACCAGAATTTTCCTTAACTTTCTTTTTTTTTTCTAAGTTCTGACTGTTGGTCGCAGCTGAGTCAACTATGGGTTCTGAGCGGCAGAGTGGAGGTCGGAATATTTAGGGTTTTAGGGCCCACAGAATAAAGTCTGCTCATTAAATACACATTTACCGTGTGAGAAATGAGTGAAACTTTTAATTTGAAAGGCTCTTTGCCAGGTTAGCAGTCAGTTTGTGTGAGCAATAATGAGCTCTGCTGGTGTCGAAGGTGGGGTTGCTGGTGGGGGTGAGGGGAGGCAGATTATAACCCTGAACTTCTGTGTTTCCCTCTGAGTTGCAATCAGTCACAGTGTTTTTGTGTTCTTGTCCACTTGAGAGCAGATTTGGGAACGATTCTTGTGAAATTAGCACTTGAGGTGATCAGTCTTCCACCGACCTTTGACCCCTATCGACTGGGTAAATAAGCAGACCGGTCCATCGAGCTCTTTAAGGCTTTGAGGATTTAAACTGAAGCTAAATGATCCTGGAGTTCCCGCTCCCTGTTTTTTCATGGGTTACTTATAAGTTCAGTGCTGTTGAACATTTCTAACCTTTAGCTTTTAAAGAAGGTGAATTAGTCTCGATAAGGCGTTTTTTCCAAACCACTAAAGTAAAAAAAAAAAAAAGTTGTTTGATTGGGGGTCTTGCTATGTTTTGCTTTCTTACATGCTTTTTAAGATCTGAACTCAAACCAAGACGTTTTGTACTAAACAATATGAGTTTTTGGTTTGGTACACTATGAAATTACAAAACCGAACCAATAAAAACAGTGGAACCAGCGGTCATAAACTCCCATGTGGGAGGCATTTTTTAGCCTTGAGATCTGAATGTTGTGGCAGTTCATGTTTGCAAACACTCAGATACATGGACCGGTTTACTACTGCACTGTTCTTTCAGGAAACATGTGGTTTTATGGCCTTCATGTGGATGTTATGGAGCACATGCCTCCATGACAACCGGATGCTGTACGCTCACGAAAAGCTCGAGGAAGTTTACAGGGAGAACATTCAATGGGACAAACCGATCCAAGTAGCATTCATGATCCAAATCTGAATGAGATCAGTCAGACACTAGGAATTTGGAAGAACACTCGTCGTCATTTAGTTCTATGTTCATATTTTTTACTGTATCTTAACATCGAGATTCTGATAGAAGACGGCTACCATGCATAATCTTTTAAACACATTTGTTTTTGTTTAAAATCTTGCATGAGGAATTTGTAGCTTTGTAGCATTGGTTGGGCATTCATTTGCCTTAACAGTCTTATTTTATTTCACCGTTTTTGTCACTATAAAATAAAGTTGCATGTTTTTAACCACAGTAGCTCCTTGTCTTACATTTTTACAACCATATGTTTTGGTTTATTTCTAAAGAATGCATAAATAGTCTTTATTCTTCCATGGTCTGGTCACAGTGTTAACAAGTTTACAAAGGAAGCCAAAACATTCCTCTCCCAGTGAAGGTCTCCTGCTCCTCCTGGGGGGATCCTAAGTTGTTCTCATGCAAGAGAGAACACATAATACCTCCAAGGAGCTCTGGGTCTTCCCCAGGATCTCTTCCAAGTAGGAAGTGTCTGAAACACCTCCAAGGGCCTCCCCTTGGATTAAGATGCCTCCTTATGTGGAAGAGCAGCAGCTCTACTTTAAGCTCCCCCTGAATGATGCAGCTCCTTACCCTATCTCTAAGGGTGAGCCCAGACACCCTATGGAGGAAGGCCATTTTAGCTTTTCATAACTGGGGTCTCGTTGTTTTGGTCATGATCCATATCTCATGAGCATAGGTGAAGGTTGGAACATAGATGGACCAGTAAAGTTCATCTACGTCTGTCATGTTTAAGGTGGTATCTCACTATGCCACAACTGTTGGGAGACCAGTTGGAGTCTCAAAATTGTGGGAAATTTGCAAGAAAGTAAGAATATCTACAGCTGTGGTTCCAATGAATTCTCAGTGTTTTGTGACCAAGTGGCCAGCAGTGGTCCGGCTGCATGTTGCGTAGCCAGGTTTTGAAAATAGCCATAGTCAACATTACAGCATTTCCATGTTGACTTCCGCCCACATCATACCTGCCCCGGTTTATTTTGTTCTCACCTTGGCAGCTGCCCCTCAGTAATGATTCAGTAGTGGAGTACACTTTTGAAGTGAAAATAGGCAGATATGGACCAGTTTCTCTGTAACCAGTATTGACCATCAGCATGATTTTTAGACCTGGACATTTGCCTCGGATGTTCTCTGTCCAAGTAAAGCCCTTGTGCAGAAGTGCAGGAGTCAATATAAAGCTTGTGTGTTTATGAGATGATTGGAAACAACCACAACAAGATTTGGGTGGGTTTGAGATGCCTGTAATGACTCTGTGACAATTTTCTGAACATGTTCAAAACTCACATGACAACATTACCTTTCAGCTCAGCTTCTTCTTCACCACAAAAAGACTGGTGCAACATCTATCTGTCTTTGATGCAGTCAAATCCTCTGTCTTTCAGTCCACTTCTTGTCCCATCATGCTATCACTCATGAATAAAACTCCACAATACTAAACTACAGTAGTCCCTCGTTTATTGCGGGGGTTCGGTTCCAAACCCGCCCACAATAAGTGAAATTCCGCAA
>NC_056518.1:27381559-27389122 GCF_014905685.2 Nematolebias whitei | reverse complement strand
GGACTCTGTCTGGACTATTATGTGGGGCGATGCTGGCTCTCTGCAGTTTCGGCTTATTCTACGATCTTCCTATTTGTTAATTGGTTTGGAAGCCCTTACCACACTTTTTCAATGTTCTAAACTCTACATGCATATATGTACAGTACTGCAGAGTAGCTACTGCAACATTTTATATGGGGACTCACCAGCCTTGGTCCAGTTCTGGTTGGGTTCTGCAGCTGTTGTGCACAAAGAAGCTTTTAGAAAGAGCCGGACCTTCAGAGAGCCAGCATAAAACCACATAATAGTCCAGACAGAGTCCAAATAATCCAGAGAAATCCGATGATAAAAGTCCGGGTGAACTCTGGATAAGACACCGGACCTACGAGCAACGTTTCCCCACATGAGAGGTTCCCTGGGGTGACAAACAGCACCATTCTTATTGACCGATGAGGCTGGAAGTAGTTCTGGTCCAGTACTGGCTGGGTTCTGATCAGCTCTCTGCGTCCACTGAGCGCCGAAGTTACTATCAATAAGGACCAAACTTTTTAGTCATGTTTGGATCAGATCAAAACGTTAATTCCATTTCGGCAGAAAGCTTTGGGCTGGAAGCAGTGTTGAATTCTGGGAAGTGCACTGTTGCCTTCTGGGTAGTGTGGTTCTTTTGGACTGGTGATACTGTGTAGGCTTATCGAAAGAAAACTACAAAATGGCGGCCCCTGTCCAATGATTAATTTTTGTCATTAACTTTTTCCCAACCGCGTGAGTACAGTAATATTACTGCAAAGTTGGCAATCTTGTGTTGTGTACAATTATTTTTGTTGTACTATGTTATGGACTGTACATCCACAAACCACAATAGAGCAAGTCCACGAAAGTCGAACCGCAAAGTAGCGAGGGACTACTGTACTCCACTTATGGCAGACTCACCCACATGTGTCTCCGACGAGCTGATAGTCATTCTGGCTGCTTCAGTCAGTTGCACATTGAAGGTCACAGTTTTAAGACTCCAACAGAACTACATCATCTGCAAACAGCCAAGCTGGGACTTTGGCGTTCCTAAACCAGCAAACCGCCCTCTTCATGACTACACCTTTAGGCCCTGTCCAGAAACATCACAAACATAATTAAACACAATGAGCAGCCTGTTGGACTCCAAACCACACTCGACTTTCTGCAGAATTTGTGGATTTGGATCAAACTTTAGGCACTGACATTTTCTGAAAAATGGAATTGGAAAACCATCAGGTAAGGTAAAAAAAAATAAGTTCATTACAAAAGCATTTTGATCACTGCGTTCAATGACAAAATGATCAGAAAGTAGAACAGCAGAAGCACCAGTTAAAACAATCCTCTGACAGAAATGAAACCCTGAATTTTAGACATGCTGAGTTCCTTTTCTTGCACTGACTGACTAATTAAACCAGACTGTTTCACTGCAGAGTGACGTGATACACAACCATGATCCCATCTGCTCGATAAATGGTAATTAAAGCTGGAACCTGCATAAAACTGCATATTTGAAGCTCTGTTTTCAAATTCTATCAGTGAACCCCTAAATGTCCACCGAGCTGCTCTGTGTGGACACAAATAAGTCATGTCAGCCTCTGTGGTTGGTCGTTCTTCTCAGGAAAGCAAACACAGTGGCAGTGATGGAGCACATGTTGAAACATGGGGCTGAGTCGCTGGGCCGGGGTGACGACCCGCTGCAGAGATAAGGCCTCTACACAAGCTGTCTGAGCTCCAGCAACAGCAATGACCTGGGACTTTGTTTACTCATGGAGATATTAACCCTCAATTACCCCCCGGGTGATATTTACTTATCAAGGTTCCTCTGGACAACACGATGATTGTGAGGTTAATAATCAGAGTGAGTTCTGCACACAAACCAAAGGTTTTATTACGAACACCTGCGGCTCTGCTTCTTCATGCAATTATCCAATCAGCCAATCACGCGAAGCGCATGAAATCATGCAGATATGGTTCAAGAGCTCCGGTTCAAGTTCATATCAAACATCTGAATAGAAACAAAACACGATCTCCGTGTTTTTGACCGTGACATGTTTGTGGTTAGCAGGCGGGCTGCCTCGTGCACCGAGCGGTTGTTTTAAGGAGCTCGGAAAGCAAATTTTATCCAAACATGCTGAAACTGATCTGCTCTGCTCTAAACACAATCCTCCATGACTTATCCCTAAAGAAAAACCAGTCCAGCAGCTTTTTAAAGCCAAGACTTTTACGTAAAACTTCGTTCTTGCTCATAATTAAATTCTTTAGGTGAATTGTTAGGCCTGAATGAGAACATTCGTCACCGTGATTCGGTTACACTAACAACCAATGAGCTGCTCAATTGAAAATCACAATCTGTGGAGGTAAATAAAAAATAAAGGGGTGATCAGAGAGATTAGATTGTTCATTTAATGACTGCAGTTTCCTTGGCTTCCTAGTTGTAAATCTAAACACAGCTGGCACCAACAAAGAAAAACACATTTTTTATGAATACACAAACATGTGTGTGCATTTGTCTTTCTGTTAGCAAAATATCTCTTAAACTAATAGATGGATTTTAGTAAAACTTGCACAGATATGTACTGGATGAGCATCTACAAATGATTAACTTTTGGAGTGAATCCATTTCAAAATGGCTGCCACCGCTAATCAACTATAGCGAACACAACAATGGCTATAACTCGTTTAGTTTTACAGATATTGAGCTAAAAATTGGTGTGGTAGTAGCTGCGAGTCATCCCCATCTCTCTTTACTGGCGTTAACTGATTTTGTGAGACCTTGGTTTAAAACTTTTACATGCAAGATGGTGAACATTGTTTTTTTTTTTTTTAAATGCTAATTTTTATTGGTATTTTTTTAGTAGAGCCAATTACATTTAAAAGTGATTTGTGTCCTCACTCAAAAATGTTTTCTATACCTTTATATAAAATGGAATTTGTCCTAATTTTACTTTATAACTTGTTAATGAACACATTTGAAGAAAGTTGCATGATCACCTTAACACAGTTAAATAGATGCAACATTTTAAAAAAAATGCTGATGATGAATGTTTTCAGGTTAAAATGTTCTGGATACATTTGATTATGACAAAAAAAAAAGTTTAAAAAGTCTTTTTTCTTCAGTTTGTGCCCCACAGTCGTTCAAGTCCGTGTTCACATATCTGGATTCTCTCAGCCGGGATCAAACATTAACACAACCGCGTTCTGAACTCGTGTTTGAAGCTGAAACATGAAAATCAATCGTCTCCTTTCAGAACTTTCACGTGTATAACATGCAAACACATCAACCCTCTGAGGAGGGAACCACCAGATCAACAAGCTACAAAGCAGCCAACAAAGAAGGTGAAAAAACAAACACTCATCAAGATTTACTGAGTCGCGTATCGTTACTGATTAACTGGAAAGTCCTGAAGCACTTCAGAACTTTTCAAACAGAGCTAATGAAACGTTTTTATCTTGTTCTCAAATCAATCATGTAGGGTTCATTCAAACCGAGCATCTATTTGAAGGTAGACAACAGTGTGAAGAGGCACGTTTTTTTCTAATCAAACCTTTGGAAAAGTATCAACACTGACTTGTGTGGAGGAATTTCTGCACGGCCTGCTGTCTAATGAGCCATTTATACCTAAAATCTATGGTGAAGATCGGCCATTTCTAAAAATCAAGGGCTTTTAATTGAATTTTTTTCTTGCTTTTATTTAAACATACAACAAAAAAAGAAAAAAATGCAAACACAGAAGAACAACTCCACAGGGACCACCCCACACAGTGAGATGAGTGGTGATAGGTGTACAGTTTTTTCCACATAACCCATAGAATGTGTCAAAAATAGATTAGCAAAAGGTCTGCAGTTTGGGACAGGTCCAGAATGTATGCAGGAAAGTAGCTGGACTTTGTTTACAGTGATTGCATGCGGGGTCCGGGTTGGCTTTGATCTTGGACAGCTTGTCTTTGAACCAGTGCAGCCTGTGCACTACCTTGAATTGAATCACAGCATGTCTCAGACAGAGTAAGGATGAGTAAATGTTCTTAATGATCTTTCTCCAGGTTGAGTCTGATATGGATTCCACCAGGTCCGTTTCCCATTTCAGTTTAAGGGAATCCAAACTGGCCTCATGGTATGAACTGAACAATGTATAGCTCTTGCTGAGTGTCCTCTTGATATCAGAACTATATTCCAAAATCTTAACCACAAAATGTTTAGAGGGGTACAAAGGAAAACTGAGTTAGACCTCACAAAATGTATCAGCTGCAAATATCTGAAAAAAAACTGTGACTTTGGAATACTAAACTTCTGTACCAGCTGTTCCAAAGAAGTAAATCTACCATAAACATAGAGGTCACACAGTGAATGCACTCCCCTCAAGATCCAGGTGTCAAAAGCTGTATCAGCTACTGAGGTATAGTAAATGATTATATGACACAGGTGCCAAAAACAGTAACTCTACAGAGTTGATCAGCTATTTTGAAGAGTTGACTGTTTTATTATGAAAAATAATCAAACTTGTCCTATCATTAGTCATTTTAAATCCAACCACACACTCTGTTCTTTGAAATGAGAAAGCTCCTTGGATGAGAAGCGAAATGTCTTCTGTTACAAAGTAAAGTCCAGTTGTTTAAGTCTTAAACATTTTTGAAGTTAGAACCATCCAAACTCTCATTTAGATGGTCCAGCTTGTTGCTCTTGTACTTTTATTTCCTGATTTATTTCAGTCTCTCCTTCCTTGTCACACCTAATTCTTCTCAGCACACCTGCTGTCTGTCAGTTGTTATAAATTCTTCCTGAGTTTTAGTTGTGCCAGATCAGATCTGTGTGTGTTTCTTTGTGTCTTTAGTTTCAGTGTGGGCCTTTTCCAATAGAAGTTTTTTGATTCTTTGGTTTTATGTTTGGTCGGCCTGCATAAGCAGTGATTTTTGGCTTCAGGTTTTCTGCATCTTGATGCAACCATTGGCTGTTGCACAGCTGTAGACAGTAGGCCCAACACTTCTTTGTGCACCAGTTGTCCCAGTTTATCAAAACGTACTGAACCACCATGCTGATACAGCTGTGAGTCCTCATGTGTATTTGGACTCTGCTAAGAAATCAGACATGAACACAAATGTGATCAGTGAATCCCAGCTATCTTCCACATTATCTGTTCAGTTATTAAGCTGTACAGTAGTCCTCACTTATCAATTATGTCCTCACTTATCGCAGGGGTTACATTCCAGACACCCCCACGATAGGTGAAAATCCGCAAAGTAGGGACACTTTATTTCTTTTAGCATTCATATACATATATCTGCATTTATCATCCTTCTTGATATAGTGAATGTTGCACCGGGTAAAAGTTCGAGGCGGCGGCCGATGAGGTCCAACAGAGGTGGCGGGGATGCACCCAGAGAGCCGACGCATCACCCACATGGTGGCCTCCGCCCTCCTTTCCCCACTGGAGCGGGTCTCCTCCGCTGGTCCCAGGGAGGTGAGCACGAGGACACGGGCAGCGAGGAGGAAGGTCTCCACAGGCAGCCAAACCCCGCGAGCACAGCAGGTTTGATGGGAGAAGGCACCCCCTCGTCGTCATGAGAACACTGGTGTGTTCAGCGAATCAATTTCACTACCATCCAAATGCTTAAAGGGAGTTCAGAGTGTAACAGGTGTGACTGACAGGAAGGAGTCTGCACACGCTGCAACATCAGGACCGCTCCTTTTGCTCTGATCTGAGGTCATTCTGAAGGTGGCTTCAGATTCAAGAGGCTTCTACTTTGTACTACAAAGAATATCTCAGTCACCATTACCATTCCATCAAATCAGAAACAGTCTGCAAAATGTTTCCAACGAGGATCCTGTTTCACATCCGCTCTTTACACCGAGCTTTTCCAATAAACCTGGAGACATGGACGACATGTGGCAGCAGTGTGTTTGTATTTACACATTTTATAATTTGTGCAGCAAACATCGTGCAGTCTTGACTGCATAATCCAGTTTTTATTCAAAGAAAGGATTTGTCTGAGTACTGATACAATATTCAAAACATTGTTTTTCTGTCTTTCATTTCTTGAACTACAAGTTTTGCTACATACATTTTGTCATTTTAACCATTTTTGCACCCAAACTTCTGGCTTATTTAGAACATGTTGCTAGGACTTGTGGTTTTTGTAACTTTTATACGTTGCACAAAATAAGTTTTCATTGAGACTTATCAAAACATTGAGAACTTTTCAGTTCCTTTAAAAACATTACTCTCTTTGAAAATCTGCCTCAGCATACTGTTTCCGCAATTTTGGCATTTAGCTAGTGTTCGGCTTCTTTTAGCTTGGACAACAGTTTCAGATTCCTCAGCAAAGTTGAGCTAGTCATTCAGTTCACAGTCTTCACTGTACAGTTTCAAAGAAAATGCTATTTCTCCTTTTTGTATATATAATTATTATTATTTTAATTAATTAATGATTTTTCAGGCTTTGTAGGTTTTCTTGACTGGCTCTGGTCTTTTGTTTTATTGATATGATTATTTGTTCTTTGTGATATCTGTGTGTCATAATCTGTCCCTTTTGTCTGTTTTCTTTGTGTTTATCTTGTCTTTATTTCCTTTCCTGATCCTGGTACTTGACTCTGTTCCTTGTGTGTGTCTCCCTCCTGTGATCTGTCCAAGTTACTACTTCCTCATTAAGTCCCTGTTTTCTTCACCTGTTGTTCCTCCCACCTGTTTGTCATTTGTCTTGTCAGTGTTGGTGTATTTAAGTCAGTGTGTTATGCTGTCTGGTAGTTGAGCATTTCCTCATGAAGACTCCTGGTTCATATCTTGTGCTAAATCATCCATTCATGACCTCTTGTTTATTCATGTATGGTTTTGCTGCCACGTCAGCCCTTTTGTTTATCTTTTCATTAAATACTTTTTCTTTACTCTAAACCTGCATTGTCCAAGTCCTCCCTGCATTTTTGGGTTCAAACCAATACCAAATCCTTACACTATTTAACTTTTTATTTTACTTATGTTTTACTTTCAGTGTTCCCTGAACAGTGTTGCCAGATAGTCAAGGTTTTCCAGCCCAAACAATCTGCTAAAAACCACCACATCACACAAAAATCTGCCCAATCAATATATTGTGACAGTATATTTACTGTTTGAACATGAACACATATCAATACAAGCAAAGGTAATTTAACAATATGTGGCAAAATGCAACAATACAACAAAAATCTTCCCAGAGTTCCCAGCAAAATCAGAATGAAAACTGCCCAATCTGGCCACACTGTCCCTGAACCACCTCACATTCATCCCCAGTCCATTTTTCTTTTTATTTTTGGACTTCAAGAGTCATATCTGCATCCTGGGTTTTCCCTACCACTGTGACATAACCAAATTAAAACTTATATTTTTTTATCAATTTTCTGAAAGTGAGGCAGGACGTGGAAAAGCATTTATTCTCCCTGGATTTTTATCACAATCATTGTATTTCAAGGCGGTATGTTAACTCAGTCGGTAGAGCTGCTGCCTCTGATTCCTGGCCAGGGGGCCATTCTGGGCGGAGTTTGCATGTCCTCTCTGTGCATATATATATATATATATATATATATATATATATATATATATATAT
>NC_056518.1:27275515-27381459 GCF_014905685.2 Nematolebias whitei | reverse complement strand
TATATATATATATATATATATATATATATATATATATATATTGAATAAGATCAGGCCTCATTTAACACCTGCCAATGCTGATAGATCTAAAATGGATCCTTAGTGATGTTTTTTTTTTTTCTTCATGAAAATGCCATTTTGTTCCTGTTCAAAATAAAGAAGGAGAAAAGAGACGGGGTCAGCATTTTAAGGCCTCACTGACAGAGACGAGGGAATAACAGTGATGAAGAGCAGGACAACGTTTTATCCAGTGACGTTCCTCACTGAGAGCTTTCTGAGGAGCTGCACAGTCTTAATACTTATTATCTCTCTCATTTATCACCAAAACAGCCTCTGAAATGACAAGAGTTGGACGTCGAAACTGTTGCAGAAGGATCAGAAACATCTCTCAGGAAAATGAAGAAGTTCTCTGATCGAAGCGAGCACCTTAGAATCAGTCTGCATCTCGTTGCAGCTTTCTAATGATGACAGCTTGTCACGAGCAGAAACGAAAACATGCAGAGCGGATTATAAAATCACTTAGTCTTCATTTGCGATGCTTTTAGAGCTAAGCGGGCAGACATGTGCAGCAACAAGTGGCTTTAATAACACGGGATTGAGTCTTTGTGTTCTTTGGGATCACAGACTGAACATTTACAAGAGATTTTTATCTCCTGCATGAGAACAGAGGGATTGCCAAAGTGATAATCACTATCAGACCATGGCCACGATTCTGTGAGCAACTCAGGGTTCTAAGGGTTTAAATACACATGTATCCCTAAATTTAGAAAGAAAATGAATAAATAAATAGATGTGTAAAGATATAATAGTTATTCAAAACAAATGGGTAGACGGTAAAGACTGGAGTTTATTAAAGATTATGAAATGTCATAAAGACCGGACAAAAAAAAGTGTTTGTTTTCCCACTACAACAGCTGAAATGGCTGCAAAAGGTCAACAATTAAAACAATATATATTTGAGGTTGAAAAACTTCACTAGTCTGATGCACTGGTACATATTTATACTCAGATTTCTGTAATAGAGTATTCAGATAAAAGTGCTTCGCTTACGTTGAGCGTAGACCTGTATTTCAGAATTGCATACCAAAATATCTGAAACTACAGGAGTAAACTCTTTCAAACAGCACCAGTTATGTAGTTCAATATGCTATATTTTATATATTTAGCAACAAATACCTTTTTTTAAGTTGAGCTTTTAGGATACTTGCTCCCTGTTGGCTGCGTTTTTTGCAAAGTGAATTCAAACTGAGACACTTTCCAGTTCTGTTAAACTCCTGAGACGCCTTAAATCTGTTGGTCCAAAAGCATCTGCACTGTTCACCATGAAAAGAGCTGCAGATGCATTGAGACGATATTCTAAAGGGATACGCCAGACATTTTATAAAACTGTGGGTTTTTTTTTTTTTGGACATCTTATGAACAAAAAATATCTAACCTGTTTTAGATAAGGCTTCAATTTAGAGAAACAAAGTTGCATTCTGTAAATCCTAAAACTGCTTTAATCTTCAAAGTTCTATCGTAGTTCATTTGAACACTATTTGACAAACATTCATGTTGCTTTCAGCTTCATATTAACCTGTTATTTACATATGATTCTATGGTTGTTAGCAAGCAAAGTACAGTAACTGTAGCAGCAGCTGCTAGCTGTAGCATTTTGCATTGTATTAGCTCAACAATGCTAAAAGAAAAAAATCTTTATATTTGTGTTGTGATTCATGCAAATTATTTTATTTAAATCTTTAAAGTTGTTGCGATCTGGTGGTGGATTGAACCCAGTATGCAGACAGACACTTGGGGAACTTAAAGATAAAATAATTATTAAAGAAAACAAAGTGACTGACGTGGCAGCAAAAACTCACACATAAGGGCTGGGAGACATGGGGGAAGACGGAGCATGACGCCTAGACAGGATAATGCACGGACAAGGAGGAAACGGAGACGCAGAATATAAAGACACTAACAAGGAAACGATTACAAACACCTGGGAGAGGACAATGAGGGACAGGTGCAGCAGGAGTTGGCAACACGAGAGAGAGCAGGAAAACAAAAGGGTCACAAGACACAAACACACAGATCCTCACAAAAGTTATTTTATGTTGATGTTACAGGATTCTTTTAGCAGAAATATTACGGTAATCTTGCAGGAAGTGTCCCAGGGGACACAGGAAGTAATACAACTAGCTGCTGCCGCCCTTGTGCTTGAAAAACCATCACAAAAATCTCTGAGTAAAAATAAGATTTTCATGTTATTATATATACTTTGGTCTGGGCTGTTTTAGGACTAGCCATTAGGTCATCGGTTCAGTAAGAATTATGTTTTTTAAACTTCAATGAGGTATCTACAACAGGTATGATGCTGACTGTTCACAACCATTTTAGAAAACTTTGCTTCACATGTAACTTATCCATTCAATACAGAGCGTCACAAATATCCTCAATGTAAGATCGTGCAAATTTTAAATGTGAAAATAAAAGTTTTAATTGTGTAAAACAAACTTTAAGACATGGATGTGAAAAATAATGTCTGACATCTGAGACAAAAACAAGTGGCTGTAATTGAACAGGGGAAGAAGAGAAAAAATGCTCAGACAGACAGTGTAGTAAACAAACCTAAACAGATGGATGTACACACAACGGAAAAATGCAGCTTGATAAGCTGCCAGCTGGAAAGCAGCCAAACAAAACGGACTGCATGTTTTCTAACAGGCTCGGTGTTGTGACTGGGGCTCGCTCTCTAACAGAGAGAGGGAATGTTACAATTCTCCAAATGGTTCGTTATTACGCTGTCTCTGTAACACTTGTAAAGAAAACAGTCCAGATGGCATTCCAGATGTTGCCTTATTTTTCTTTAAGGCTGCAATGGTCGCGAACAGATTCCCCCTTAAAGTCAACTCTAATATTTACTCTAATATATGCACACTTTCAAAAAAATATGGGTTTATTCGTTTATTAGAGTCTAAATTATTAATACCGTCGAACTGGTTCCTATCTCCAGCAGTCATTTAGCGAAACCCAGAACCGGTCTCCAGTCCGTTACAGGGCCATGCAGGGAAAAACAAGATAACTACTCGCACTCTCACCCACATATGAACAAGTAAAAGTGACGAACCTTGTATGATGTGGGATGAAGCGGCGTACCCAGAGAAATCTCACTGATGTACAAGGAGAACAAGCACAATGACATCCTGAGATAAATTACTTTGGAAAACGCAGAATAAATAAGTTGTTTTGTTGGAATAGAAGAGAAAAGTTTGTATTTTTAAAAAATAAGTAAAATTTGTAGTGTGTTTGGTGTTTTTTTTTTTTTTTTATTCTCCAGGTTCCAGGGTGACGCTAGTGAGCAGCTACAGCTGGAGGTCGTTCCCCTGATTGGTTCCAGGACTATAAAAAGGTTCAGTTCACTTCAGTTTATTTATATATCACCAAGACACAACAGAGGTCATCTCAGGGCACTGAACAGAAACGTCCATATATACAGTATGTAAGTTAATAACATTAATTAAGATGAGCTCCATTCCCTGCAGGAGAACTGGTACATGTCCCTCCAGCCTTTTAGTTTTACGCAGTGTTAAAAGTTCTTGTCTTGACTTCTTTCCTCATGTTTCAGACTTGCTGACCTGAGTCTGATCTTCCTGGACCACTTACCTGATCACATAAGGCCTTCTATGTCTCGCCTGAAGCTCCTACCTCAGCTGCACCTGCGCCATCCAACCGCTCCTCTTTCTCTCTACTGGATCTTTGCTGCTCCTTCTACCTGTTTTGAAAACCCTCTGCATCCTCCTCCTGCTGCAACGAACCAAACAAAGTACAAGGAACCTGGAACCAACGTCTTATCCATCCATCCATTTTCTTTACCCGCTTATTCCATTTTGGGTCACGGGGGTCGCTGGTGCCCATGTCCAGCAATCACTGTGCGAGGGGCGGGGCCAACGTCATATCTACAACAAAAGATCTTTGTCAAGGGACTAACCCATCTCCTCCATTTGCAGGCTTCCTGATCCTTGCCTGTACATGTATATACAGTATTTCTACACTGTAAATCACTTTAATTATATTTGAGTCTGATTCTTTTCTCTGCCTGTTCTCTCTGGGGTCCTGATCTCTTGGTCTTGTTGCTCAAAAATTCAGATTACAAACCCAATATTGTTCAGTCAGGTCATCTGGATGTCTTTTTTTTTTTCCTGAGAAGTTTTGTCCTTCATCCAAAGAACTTCTTCAGTCGGAGAAGCCACAAACAAACTGGAGTCCCACAAATACCACACTCCCATAGTGGGGGGAAAAAAAACTAAACGGTTTCTGAGGCCTGCCCTCTCCCCCTTCACTCCTCTGAGGCAGTCATGCCCAAATGGTTCCAGGCACCAACAGTTCATGCTCAGTAAACCAGGTTACAAATCCAACAATGCCCTGAACATTGGATTGGTTTGTTCCACTTCTTGGACTGAAGTCCTTCGGATAAAGGATGAAACGTCTCAAAAAAAAAAAAAAAAAAAAAAAAAAAAAAAAGTCCAGATGACCTGAATGAAAATTGCTGGAAAATTAATTTATATTTTAATTAACATTTATTTCAAACTGAGACAATAAATATGTTTGTCGGCACTTTTGACCTGTACAGTATATAATTATTAACTTGACCTCTTCTTTCTGTTGTGCAGTATTGTCCAAGCTAAAAAATATATTTCTGCAGAAACTTAATAATCTAAACTAAAAACAAATTCTTACTTTTTAATTAATGAACTGTTTAAATTATTTAAAGAGAACCAATATAATAATTAATGCTAATAGAGTATTTACAACAGGCCTTCGCAGCGCTTAGCTGCTCGGGCCTAATAAATAAAAAAGTTGCATTAAAGCCAGTGCCTGAGCTTCAAACAATTCAAAATGCTATTGATCCTGAGTTTTGTTTCTTTTTTTAATTTTTTGTCTATGGTTGCTAAATGTCATGCCACACTATGTTAAGCAAGCCACATGTTTTGGTGCATAATTTGCTTTTTTTTTCCCCCACAGCTGCACAATGGATGCAAGACAGAACAGTAATAAGAGTGCTTCAATGTTTATGCAATAACACCCATAATTATTTAGGAACATTCTGTCCCAAAGTGATGCAAACAACCTGGACACATTTGTTACTTTGACTTGACTGGAACTGAATTTTTAACACAATTCAGATCAAATGGGAGGTTGTGTGCAAAAAGTCAGTCGGAGCTCATTCCCATGGTTTTAACTCTTTGAGCCAAATCTGCAGGATTCAAAGCATCACACTGCTACATGATTAAATGATTGAACGCATAAAAAAGGTAATCATGTTTTAAAGTGTTCTGTATAATAGTTTGATGTGTGAGAGTGTAAACGTCCGATTTTCATGATAAATGTGTGAAGAAGGTGAACAAAAACAATCTGATCACCTTCGCCACAGTCATTAGACTCAAGAGTTTGTGAGGTGAATTTATGTGCAGCTGTTTTATTCACGTTGGGATCACTTTTGGATTTGTTTCCCTCACATTCATTGCATGAGCATTTGCCAGTGCACTGATGCAAACGGCGCAAATAAAGTCCCATGGCATGCAGCTCAACTTTAAGTCTTAAACAGCGGGTACAGCCTCAAAATGAGCACATAAAATCCCATGTGTTTCAGTTGACACCCACAGGCCAAGAAAACAGGTCTGCATGACCACAGCTAACGCGCAAAATAATCCAACAGAACATCTGCCAAACACTGGTTAGCCACATAAACTCCAAACATGACGTGATATCATTAGTCACGGGGTTATACAATCCGTCATTTGACTCTTCTTACTTACATGTTGCATCTAATCTCAAAAAATGACTCACAGACCAATTAGAGCAAACCTCAATTTCTAAAGAATTGTGTTGAGAGTTTAACTGGCATCAGCGTTGTCCAAAGAAGCAGAACTTACCATTACATTATAATTTTTATAAACTTTAAAGGCTGAGGCCCACACCTACTTTAAAACTGCGAAACCTGAAAACGCTGGATGAAAATTAACGTTCAAACTTAAAATTTAAGCACATTTAGTGTTTTCATCAGCAAATGATGTGGGATAAAACAAAAGGGTGTCACGGGAGGTTTCCCCAGGTTATCCCTGATCCATGTGGTTCTATCAGCTCTAGGGAAATTAAGGTTCTTGATGTAGAACTGCTTGAAGGTGACATTACGCTATCACCTGACTAGTGGCCAGCATTAACTGTGTTGTTAAAAAAAAAACATCACCACTGACAAAATAGCAACATGTAGCAGGATTTTACTCAAGATGAAGAGAAACGCACAGGAAATAAGTTCTACAATCCAAACTAAACTAACAAGCTTCACCTAATCTAGACAATTTTTGAAATTTATGTTTTCCATGATTGGGCCTTTGTGGCTTTTCCTGGTATATGGACATCTATGAAACTTGCTCTCAGATTCTGTTGTGCTGTTCTTCCTGTTTACACTGCACCACTGGCACTGCTTGTGACGAGTTTCAAAAATGGGATGTACATAACTAGATAAAATGACCCCCACACACATCTTTCAGCCCCCCGTCAGAGGACTGACGAACTCAAAAATGACGAGCATAAACTAGTGTTGTGCTCAAGACCACCTAACCCAAGACCAAGACCAGAGTGTACCGAGACAAGACCAAAACTTTTAGGGTCCGAGACCAAGTCCACAAATAAAATGAATAAAATATAAAATTTTATTATAAAATATTTTTCATTAAAGTTACTGCAACTTTCAGTTTGCTTTTGAATGAATATATCAGCTTTTATAAAATTTCAAAGCTACATAACAAAGAAATCGGACATTCAGTGGCCTGACTTTGTGATTCAACAATAAAATTACACATCTGTTAAATTGGAAGCAGTTTCATGAGATACCAAGCCTTAAAAATCTGCAGTCTCTTCATAAGTCCGAACTCAAAACCAAGGATAACCACATAGTTCCATTAGTTACAAGTATTTTCTTTGTGATGACATGGCAGGCGTTTTCTCCTGCGCCCAGACAATCACTTCTCATTTTCTTGGAGTGACCAGTGTTGCCAGATAGTTGAGGTTTTCCAGCCCAAAAATCTGTTAAAAACTGCCACATCACACAAAAAACTTCCCAATCAATATATTTTTACAGTATATTTACTGTTTGAACATGAACGCACATCAATACAAGCCAAGGTATTTTAACAATATGTGGCAAAATGCAACAATCCAACAAAAATCTTCCCAGAGTTCCCAGCAAAATCAGAATGAAAACCACCCAGTTGGCAGTAAAACCGCCCAATCAGGCCACACTGGGAGTGACGTGTGCGAGTGAAAGAGTGTGGGCGTGACAGTGGTAACAAAAAATGTATTTAGCAATGAGTCACGTTATCTCTTGGATTTGAACCAGTACATTTTGCATCCAACAAAAACAAAGATGTTAACAAACAAACTGGACAGTATTCTGGCCATTTAGTGATATTTCCACAGTTGTGGTCTTGACTGGTCTTGAAATAAAATCTCGAGTCCTCAATGTCCAAGACCGAAACAAGACTGAGACCAAATGCAGTTGAGTCCGAGACAAGACCGAGACCATCAAAAAGTGGTCTTGAGACCAGTCTCAAGACCAAGACTGGTCTCGGGTACAACACTAGCATAAATCAGATGCAATCGGTCGCCAATGTTCAACTTGCTCCTTTTTCCTTTACACTCTGAATTTTTCAAAAGTGTTTGTTGTTTTATGAAATTCTGCAAATAGTATTCAGTCTGTCTCTGTTTTCTTTAGTGTAATAATCCCTGATATCTTGGTCGACTCGCATCTCTCTTTAAAGCCTCATGTCAAAAACTTGATAAAGAAATTTAAAGTTAAATTGGGTTTCTTTTTCAGAAATAGATCCTGTCTAACTCTGAACACTAGGAAACGCCTTGTAGCTGCTGCTTTCCTTCCCTCCATTGACTACAGTGACATCATTTACATGAACGCTCCAGCAAGCACCTTGCAGATGTTGGCCACTGTCTATCACCATGCACTAACATTCCTAACTGGCTGTAACTACCGTACCCATCACTGCACCCTGTATTCACTGGTTTACTGGTCATCGTTAACTTCAAACAGACTCTTACTTCAACATCTGCTAAGCTCATGTCAAAAACCAACGCAAACATGCTCCTGTTTTTAATATTTTACATCGTTTTATAATGCAGCTGTTTTTGTTTCATATTTTTATATAATTTCTTCCATTTACTTTTCATTTTATATGCTTTTTTATGACTGTCTACTGTCGTTCATCTGTGTTCCTTGTTTAAAACAGGTTTCTCTTGTCAATAAGTCCTTGAGGCTCAATGAGACTAACCAGTATAAATAAAGGTTGAATGAATTAATCATTTATTAGCCTCTGCTTGATAATCTCAACAGTTTGGGGAATGTTAAGCAGTTTTGAAATGCATGACTGAATTTAACCTGCTGAATTGCATGTGTGACAGCATTAGCATCTCTCTGCTTGACTTTCCCTATTTAGGATGACAGTCAGAGCGCCCTATCATATGTTCAAGCAAGTGTTGCTACACAGCTCTGATGTAGGGTACATGCCCCTTTCCATAATTGCAGTGTGTGGTCCTCTAAGCTGAAATCCTACCTCTTCTTCCAAGAGATGACAGCCATGGCCCTGGTCAGCTGTTAGAAAAAGATGTAGCACTGTCTACAGGAATGCTGCTGCTCTACCTTTAGGAGAACATAAAAATAAGATTGTTTGGCTTTTGGAAGAACTTTAAGATGACCTTGCTTCACCTTGTTCATTGTGACAAGCAATGAGAATATATAAAACAGATGAGGACAGGCCTTGTCTTGACCTGATTTGAACCTGGTCTACCATAAGTTTGTCACATGGAAAGTGTTGATGTGGATCAGATGGAAGATGAGATTGCATATTTTATTTAGATTATTTGTGACTTTCACTAATTTATCTGTCTCTCTGCAGCTGAGAGCTTCCAGTGGGTGTGGTGGCTAGTCCCTGTCGGTGATGGCGTCTCCTTCCTGTGTGATGTCATAGCTGTGTCTCGTTTGGGTGTGGGTTCATCGTTGTGTATTGCATGGTTGGTTGTGGTGTTGTCTGAGATATCCATTTGTTTAGAATTTGCCGTCTCTACTGATAAGCCTCTTGGATAAGCACATTGGATTTTAAGAACATTTGAAACTTTTTCGAAAAGTTTTAAACATTTTAATTTTATTTTTTTTACACTGTGGGGAGTGCTCCGTGAATATGGGATTTGGGGCCCATTGCTACAGGCTGTTCAGTCCCTATACAAGCGGTACGAGAGTTTAGTTCACATTACCAGTAGTAAGTCGGACCTCTTCAGGGTGGGAGTTGGACTCCACCAGGGCTGCCCGTTGTCACTGATTATGTTCATAACTTTTATGGACAAAATTTCTTGGTGCACCCAAGGGGCAGAGGGATTCTGGTTTGGTGGCCTCAGGCTTCCATCTCTGCTCTTTTCAGGTGATGTGGTCCTGTTGGCGTCATCGTGCCATGATCTTCAGCTCTTACTGGAGCAGTTTGCAGCCGAGTGTGAAGCGGCTGTGATGAGAATCTGCACCTCCAAATCTGAGGCCATGGTCCTGAACCGGAAAAAGTGTGGAGTGCTCTCTTCAGGTCAAGGATGAGGTTCTGCCTGAAGTGGAGGAGTTCAAGTATCTTGGGGTTTGGTTAACGAGTGAGGGAAGAATGGAGCGTGAGATTGGCAGATGGACTGGTGCAGCATCTGTAGTATTGCAGACTCTGTACCGGTCTGTTGAGGTGAAGAGGGAGCTGAGCTGTAAGGCAAAGCTCTCTGTTTACTGGTCGGTCTACCTTCCTACCCTCACCTAAGGTCAGGAACTCTGGGTAGTGACCAAAAGAATGAGATCACAGATACAGGCAGTTGAAATGAGTTTCCTCTGCAGAGTAGCTGGACTCTTCCTTAGAGATAGGGCGAGAAGTTCATTTATCTGGGAGAGACTCTGAGTAGAACTTCTGCTCCTCCACATTGAGAGGAGCCAGTTGAGGTGGTTTGGGTGTCTGGCAAGGATGCTCCCTGTGGGCTTCCCTAGAGAGGTGCTTTGGGCATGTCAGACTGGGAGGAGACCCACGCAGGACATGCTGGAGAGACTTTCTCGGTTGGCCTGGGAACGTCTTTGGATCCCCCCAGAAGAGCTGGAAGAGATGGCTGTGGAAAAAGATGTCTGGGCCTCCCTGCTCATGCTGCTGCCCCAACAACCCGACTTCAGAACAAGCAGAAGATAATGGATGGATGGATAATTTTTAGGGGCGCACCGATTTATCGGCCCCGATTTCCTTAATTTTGGGAAATCGGAAATCGGTCGATATTTGCATGAGAAACCGATTTTACCGATTTTTATTTTTTTATTTATTTATTTGTTTGTTAACAACAATTGTCTGAACTTCATTTATCTTTCAGAGCACTACCTCATGCCCAGTTAAACAAGTTTGTATCGTTTCTAGGATATTGTTCAAGGGTATGTTTTTCAATAAAATAAGACTGAAAATTGAAGGTGCATTGTGAGCTTATAACACCTGACAGTGTTGCTTATAAAACTAAATCGGTATCGGCAGGTCATACTTTTTAGAAATCGGTGTTCGGCCAGAAAACTGCAATCGGTGCACCCCTAATAGTTTTTTTATTTGCACTTTTGGAATGACTTTTTTGTAGAACGAACCTAAGAGCTTTTTACTATCAGTTAAAATTATTTTACTGGGTGAAGGTCCAAATGTGGCGTGGTTGATGATAAACTTGTAAAAAATAACTTACAATACTTTAACTGTATTTAAAAAGAAAGTATTTGTAGCTGTTTGTCCCACTTTCATTAAGCAGCAGAAGCATTTAGAAACAGCTGTAATATGTTCAGTAAGGTTGTAGCTGCAAACATTCCTGCAAGAGAATTCACACTTCCCGATCGGATTTATTCCAAAGTTGTACGTTTGAACCTGGGATCAAAGCAGTCATTTATAGTTTGTGATGCTTCAGTAAACTGCTATTCATGGATGTTGATTTTGTTGCACTGAAACGCAAATACAAAGTGTGAACATCTGCCCACACCTCGCTGGCGCATTCCCATCTTGACTACCAGTGACTCAAACGGGAATGACTTGCTCAAACGGCGACAAAAAAAAAATAATAATAATCATAAGCAGAACTGAGAGATCAGAACACCAAGAAGCCAGGCTGTGTCAGGATCTTCAAAAGCCATAAATCACTGATGATTGATGAATTGATGTATCTACATGGGGGGAGTTGGGGGTGGGGCAATGACTTTGTTAAATCTCTGTTTGGTGGCCCACCTTTGTCCCCATCTTTTTTATTTTTCTTCTGAACAAACATTGGCTAAGCAAGCAGAGCAGTTTTAGAAACAGAAGGCTCAACACTCTCAGAGCTCCAGAGCAATTATAACTTTAAAACTTTGGCTTGTCTGTAATTTACACTGAATAAGCTGTTGAAATCAAATCAGCAACAACTACAAAAAATAAAAAAAAATCCTAAAGATGAGAAACAAATACTGGAATGAAACTGAAAACATATTCTCAAGCTGAAGATGTTTTGCATCCAATCTGGGGAGTTTCCTCAATTTAAAATTCAGTGTGGCGTTCCAAGCTTTAAACTTGGAACTAAAACTCGCCAGACTTGCGCACACTGTGAACTCATGGCTATGACACTCAGTTTTTTTTTTTTTTTTTTACGTCAGTTTAACAATTTATTTTAGAAAATCCCTGGAGTTTCCCTGATCCAGATGTTAACTCAGAGGTAACACCGTTTGCTGTCCCTCATCGCTCATCATAGCTGGCAAATTGGTCCTTCTGTTAATCCAACCGACTGTCCATATGTATACTTTCTAGTTTTTATGTTGCTGAAAAGTGTACTTTCCTTAAATTTTGGGGGTAACTATATATTATATATTTCCTGTTCAATTCCAGTCCAGAAAAACACTCATCTTAATTATTACAAACATTCACCACCGTATCCCTCAGAGATGCAAGATGTTGGTAAACAGCGTTTTAAACTTGTTTTCTGAACAGTTGGTATTAAAACATTGTAGTTTTACATATTTTGAACCTTTCTTGATTCTTTATCTCGGAGCCTTAATGCCACACAGCACATGCATGCCCCCCAGTTTAGCTATTATTGACCATACAATGGAATTAGTTCTCATTACACTTTTCATAGTATTTGGTGTGTTCAGACACCCGCCAGGCTGCTGCGGCTGCCCAATGTGATTTTTGTTGGGTTTGGTGCTGATTTATGAGGTGTGATGTAAAATTAGGAACACCCCTTTATGTATTCCTCAAAAAGGTCCAACAAAAAGGCAGCTTTTTCAAACCACATGTTCTGTTTCATTTTAATGATTTGTACAGTTTAATTTCTGAGAGCCAAGCACATTTAAATGTTTTACTCTAAACCACGCTTTTTTCAAAAGCGACCACATTCTTTACACAGCGGGAGATCAACATAATTTTCACATATATCAAACACTAAAACATTGCCCAATATTAATAAAACAAATTAAAGACTAAGCATTCCATAAAATATTGCGTATCACCGCTGCCTTTCATGCAAGAGTTTTAAAATAAAATCCTGATGAGAAGAAACGGTGTTATGGTCGTTTTGGTTAAACCTTGCAAATAACCCAACATTAACATTTCCCGATCTTATGCTCAGAGTATGCATTGTTAATGACTTTCAGTGACTACCACATCAAACCTTAGAGCAATATCTACAAAACTGAACAGGACTTTCAGGGTTAATGTCGCTAAGCCATCTTGAATTGGAGTTATTCAAAAGATAAATTTAAAAAGTGCTCAAAACGTGTGTCGTTGTGAATTCAATTCTGCAAGTTTCGATAAAGTCTGTCTAGTGGTTCATAAGATATTTTGCTAATACTACAAACACATGTCCATGCACTCACTTCAACTTGGGCAAAACTGTCATATTTTTATCTTTAGCAACAGGTGAGCATTTTAAAAATGGCTTACATGACGACCCAGACACATTCAGCCATCTGTCAGCAGCTGAACGGTACAGGCATCCAGACCGTGTCTTAAATCTCAAACAGTGGCTCACAGGAGGAATTTCTTGTCAAAACAGAAGCGTTTTGGGGAAGAAACTGCCGGATGTTCCTCGAGTGTCATCCTGCTGCTAGAACTGTGTGTCGGATCTAAAACAGGCCCGGTTTCCACACACTGTCACAGGAACTGTCCTTGTGTACTTTACACAGCTCCGGAGGGCTGCTCGTGTCCTGCTGAAAATTTTTATGACCACAGGATTCAAATTAAAACAACGCAAACATGATTTTCTAGAAGAGACGTTGTCAAACTGACACACAAAGCCAAGAATTCTTGATGTGAAAGTTTCTTGACAAAAACTATGAAGTTGTTTGTTTGTTTTTTTTACTTTCCTGCATTTCAGTCTGCTTCTTTTGTGCCAGCATCTTGTTTCTGTAGATAATGTCCTAATCAGTAATGCAGGAAAAAATAAAAATAAACGGAAACAATTTCAATTCAATTCAATCTGAATTCAGTTCAGTTTATTTATATAGCACCAATTCACAACTTCATAGGGCACTGAACAGAAACATTAATGTAAATAAATAATAATTTAACATTATTTATCTGAGGAGCAGACTGCTGGAGTTTAACTCATCACAGAACTCTCATCTTGAGCAAGAATGAAGGCGACAGTGGAAAAAAAACTCCCTCATGAGGAAGAAACTTGTAGCAGATCCAGGCTCAGGACAAGCGTCCATCTGCTTTGACCAGCTGGGTCAAAGCTGGAGGAACAGGAAGGAGGAACAGATACACAATGGCAGGTCAAGAATCACATGTTAAGATATAAATAGTGCCAAATGAAAACTATTCAATTTTAACAATTATTTAAGGAAATGAGTTAATTTTGTCCTCCAGCAGTCTAAGCTTAAGACAGCATAACAAGTCAACCCTAACTATAGGATTTATCAAAAAGGAAAGTCTTAATCCCAGTCTTAAAACTGGACAATGTGTCAGCCTCACAGCCAGAAACTGGAAGTGGGTTCCACAAGAGAGGAGCCTGATAACTGAAAGATCTTCCTCCCGTTCTGCTTTTGGAAACTCTAGGAACCACGAGTAAGCCTTCAGTCTGAGAGCAAAGTGCTCTGTTAGGAAAATATGGAACAATAAGATCTCAAATATAAGATGGAGCTAGGTTGTTGAGAGCTTTGTAGGTTAGAATATTTTTAATTCAATTCTGGATTTGACAGGGAACCAATTGAGAGAAACTAAAACTGGAGAGATCTGATCTCTCCTAACTCCATAAGACTCTGGCAGCAACAATTTGAATCAACTGAAGACTTTTTAAAGAAGTATTGGACACTCGGATAACAAACCATTGCAATAGTCAATAATAATAATAAATAATTGCAGTAATAGAAATAAGGAGTAGAGATTCTTGAAGAATGTGTTTTTAAAAGTGAGGTTTTCTGGTTATTTTTTTTTCTTTCTTTCAGGGCAAATGTTTGGGTGTCCAATGAAAACACTCCGACATAACTCGGCTGCATCACTTTGTCAGGAAGAACTTTAAAAAACTGGTCACATCGCACTTCTGTACATTTTTAGCATTTTGTTAATATATCAGCACAGGATTGAAAAATTCCAGATGTTTATTGTATTCTCCAAACCAAATTTTACAACATAACTCTAATTTAGAAAGCTGAAACGCTATGGCTCATTTAGCACAGTAGGAAATCTATAGCTCACTTAAAAATTAACCTTTTACTTGAGGTAAAGCCATAAATAGGTTGTGAACACCAGATATTCTTTGCCGTCACGTGCAGAAGTAAAACAAGATGACAAACAGTGTGTGGTTGAACACAGAACATCTTTGGATTTAGTTTACGATAAACAGATTCAGACTAACTTGTACTTCCGAGCTGCCTCTTAGACGCTCCGATGTTGTTGGACTCTGCAAGATTTTACAGTAAATGTTAAAGGAGTGCAGGATGTTACAGGAGAACATCTGTCTCAACAATCCTTACTGTTTCCACTAAAAAGTCGGAAAGACGAATGATGGTGAACTGAAGAAGCACAGATCCTTTAAGAATTATGAGTGTGTGTGTGGGTGGGGGGAGGGGTTTACAACGATCTGCAGAGGAACGGGTAAAAGTTTGTTGAATCCAGACATTTGGAATCGGACAATACATGGATCTACAGAAGAGTTTAAGGTTGACTCAATGGCTACAAGGAGTCCATGTCCTGTGGCTGCAAAATATGCCCAAATCAAGCTGCCACCTACTTCCTGAGGATTGGACCCTGCACAAAACTGCTGCTGATCTACCAGTCTGTGTCCTCTTCTGTGCAATTGTGTGTTGGGGAGGCCGCATAAAGAGGAGAGATGAAGGGTGACTCAGACTGGTGGAGAAAGCTGGTTCTGTGCTGGGGCAGAGTGGGAGTCCCTGTGGCAGAGAAAAGGACCCTCAGAAAGCAGCTGTCCAACATGGTCACTGCTGACCATCCTCTGCATGGCATCCTCTTGAAGCAGAGTAGCTCCTTCCGCAGTAGACTGCTGTCCCAGACCTGCTCCATGGACCGATTCAGGAAGTCCTTCGTCCCTCAGGACATCAGACTGTTCAACTCCTCCCTGTACAGTAAAAATAGAGCCTCGTAAATCTGCAGCATCCCCAGACATGTATGTATATGTATATACATGTACATATATGTGTATGCTTTGATGTGTACAGTGTATGTATAAATGCATCATGAATGTAGTACTCCCTACAATCTTGTGCATATTGTCTTTTGTTTTCAGATTTGTGTATTTTGCTTCTTTTATTTATTATTTCATGTATTATTTTCTGTATGGTTATAAAATGCTACCGGATGCCTCAAATTTCCACCCTGGGATTAATAAAGTGCCTGCCTGTTTATTTTCAGGTCTATCTTACATCCTATGCAATATGAGAAAATGAAATGTCTTTAGAATTTAGGACATTTAGGAGTGAAGAGAAAAAAGCTATTTTCTATATTGTTTACTGACATTGTCAGATAAATATTGTTGCTGTTGAACTGCACAGAATAACTCTTATGATAGGCAGTCGCTGGAGTCCATACAGACACCCCAGCACCCTGAGCTTCACATGATGACTCCAAAAAAGTAAGAAGCCTGGGCGTTCTTTTTGACTCTGAGCTTACTTTTATTCCACATATCAAACATATAGTCAAAACAGGATTTTACCATCTAAAAAATATAGCCAGAGTCCGCCCTCTTCTCTCTTTTACTAATACTGAGACTTTGATGCACGCTTTTATATCTAGCCGTTTAGACTACTGTAATGCACTGCTTTCTGGTCTCCCTAAGAAAAATTTATCCAGCCTTCAGCTGTTACAAAACTCTGCTGCTCGTGTGTTAACCAAGACCAGAAGGCAGGCTCATATTACACCTGTTTTAAAATCATTGCATTGGCTCCCTGTGCGTCTCAGGGTTGATTTTAAGATTCTTTTAATGGTTTTTAAATGTCTCAATGGTCTCACACCATCTTATCTTGCAGAGCTGCTATTACTCTATGAACCCCCGCGGACACTAAGGTCCTCTGGCACTGGACTACTAAAAGTTCCAATAGTCAGAACTCACACTTACGGTGAGGCTTCTTTCCAGTACTATGGCCCCCGTCTGTGGAATAGTCTGCCGGAGAACCTGAGGGCCGCAGAAAATGTTGTTGTTTTTAAGAGCAGGCTCAAGACCCATCTTTTTAACTGTATTTCCTGAACTGGTTCATTTCTGTTCAGTCTATACATTTTCCATACAATTTTATTTTGTGTGTGCTGTTTGCATTTATTTTGTGGGTTTATTGTTTATAATTCTGTACAGCACTTTGAGCTGCTTTTAGTATGAAGGGTGCTTTATAAATAAAATTGATTGATTGATTGATTGATGAGACGCAAGAAAACATTCTGTCAAACTAAATCAGAAAATGACCTTCAGCAGTTCTACAGAACTCAAACAGGAAACGAGTTCCTAAAAATGATCAACCGAGCCTGAAAATTAACCAAAGTAATCTCTAAACTCTAAAACAATGAGCTCGTGGATGAATGCGTGTTTTAGAGATATCGCTTGTGTCGTCAGGTCGGAGTGTGCAGCTCTGCAATGCGGTGCTCCCCAACTACACGATCACCCAAACAGACTCCTGTCTGTTCCGCACTGCGGTGAGAACATTTTTATACCCTAAATAAATCATAAATCATCGCCTCTGTACATCCAAGAAAATTAGCAGCCATCACTGTGACAGCAGCGATGCTATCTGCAGTAAAAACAGTTGGGTGTGTGTTTTCAATTGGCTTCTCTCAACAGTACATTCCAATGCTGTGAAACAGCTAAACCACAATACAACTTCTGTTCTCGAGATGAAACAAAGGAGGTTAGTGCTGTCTGTCTGTCAGGGAGGCTGAACCGCCGCAGGCGAGTTGCTCCTACCGACTGACGCACTGTTATTGTTTATACAAGCATACACAAAATAGCTGCAGATATGAAAACCAGCGCGAGGCGGAGGACGCCAAAATCCACACGACAAGACCTTATTAGCAGCACAGTTAGCAACAAAACCTGAACCGTGCTCCCTCAGCAAGTGGCTGTGGGTGCAAAGGTCGCAGCTTAACGAGACTACTGACACTTGAGTGTTATTTACTGCCAGCTTCATGTACCATGAGATGCTGATGATGTGAATGAACATGGGAAAAAGGGAAGATGTTTATCTTAGTTAGTTGTGTGATTAGAATGTCATTTTGTCACACCCAACTCTGATCTTTTCTGTTTTAATCAGAAACAAGTCAGGGACTGTCTTCCTCACAAGTGTCCAATTATTCCAACAAATCGTTCCTTCATTTTTTGCAAAGAATTCACGGTTCTTTGAACTAATCTTTAACACCCAGTGCCAGGTCAAAATCCAATAAATGACAGTTTTTTATGCAAATTTTTCTTGGTATAAATGAAAATGTCTTCAACTAAAAAAAAAATGTTGCAAAACTTTGGCGAGGTCTAAAATCATCATCATCATAATCATTAATCTGTTGGTTTGAGATGACACATTGCATCACCAAATCTACAATACTTTTACAAAAAATGGTTTTCAAACTTGCTTTTACACAACAAAGTTCAGTCAGGTCATCTGGCTGTTTTTTTTTTTTTTTCCTTATACGTTTAGTCCTTCATCCAAAGGACTTCATCAGACCGAGGAGCCACAAAAACACTCAGTCCCACAAGCAGCACACTCGCATAGTAGACCAACCAGTTTGCTGGTGATAAGATGGTTTCTGAGGCCCTCCATCTCCCCCGTCGACTCCTCTGAAGCAGCCATAGCCAAAGTGGTTCAAAACATTCAAAGTTCATGCTCAGTAATCCAGGTAAAACATCCAACATTTTAACAAAGTTAACAACAAAGTTCGATTTTTGACCTGGATTTTATTTTATTTTTTTACCTAAGGATATTTTACCAAAAGATTCAAAGTCCTTTGAATGAAGAATGAAATGTCTCAATAAATAAATAAATAAAGCGTCCAGATGACCTGACTGAACTTTGTTGGATTTTTACTGGATGAACATGAACTTTGATGTTTTGAAACATTTTGGCTAGGCTGCCTGAGAGGAGTCGACGGGGGAGAGGACGGCCCCCAGAAACCATCTTATCACCATCAAACTGGTTGGTCTACTATGGGAGTGCACTGCTTGTGGGACTGAGTTTGTTTGTGGCTCCTCGGACTGATGAAGTCCTTTGGATGAAGGACAAAATGTCTCAAAAAAAAAAAAAGAAAAGAAAAGAAACCAGCCAGATGACTGAACTTTATTTTTTTTTACTTGGATTATTGAGCATGAACTTTGATGTTTCTTTTACACATTTTTTTTTTTTTTTACAAAATAGACATGTTATTGTAAAAGTATTTGTAGAATATACATAACTGGATAATTTTTGTTACATGCTGCTCAACCTCCAGTCCTTAAATTTATTCTACTGACTTTTATTTATAAGAATTGCAAAAAAGAGGGGACTATTTTTTTATCATTGTGTAAATGCTGACGAAACTGAATCAGTGTGAGAAAAAATGTATTCGCTGTGCGGTTTGTCTGGCAGGAGGACACAAGTAGACGTGCAGTGAAAGATTTAAGGCAGGAATCGGAGGAGCTGCCTGACGATGCTAACTCTTACAACAACAAACATCTGGATCTTTTCCCTCAGAGTGCCACAGCTTCAGAAACCTGTTTTTAATCCAGCTTCTTACTCTGAGAGACACATGCATGACTGAACACGATGACTCCGCCCACCAGGTGTCACACACTGAGCAGACTCTATATACCTGCACACACACTCCGCATGCAGCACACACACAGTGTTGGAAAAGTATTTGTTCGCTTTTACATTGTTCTGTGTTTTGTGTGTGTGCACATAAAAAAGATTAATTTATGCTTGCAGATGTGATCTGTGAAGGTTTTTGTTTTCTCAAACTTTTTCTTGAACTTTCTTTTTTGTTTGTTGGACAGAAGACAAACATACGTTCCACAGTCTTTTGGTTCACCATCGCTTCAAGCTACTTGACAATGTTTGTTTTTTGGATATGGTTATCTGTCAAATTTCACATGGATTTGTATGTTTTCAGTCACATATGCTACTTATTCTGAAATAAAGACAGAAACAAATGGATTTCTGTTCTGAAGATGTTTAGCTTCCCATCCAGGAGGCTTCATCAACTGAAAAAGCTACAATTATCACTGGATCACAGCTCCAGGACCAGACATGTGCACATAAACACATGGACCCATTTTCCCATACAGGGATTAAGCCGTAGTTCTAGACTAAATCACATTTTAAACCAGGATTTATTGAAACGGCTTTCTAAGATATGGATTATAGTAGTCCCAGACTAGTCGTAGTCTTGAGTTAAATAATCTTCTGTCTTGAAGGAAGACTAGAGCTAATCCAGGTCTAAATGAAGACCTGAATTAAACCTGGCTAGAGGCTGGTTTAACTTCAGAGTAAAGGCTGTATGCTTCACTGTGGATGTGAAAAATGGATTATCTTCACTACATCAGTTATGCTGGAAAGCCACCACCAAGACCAGAAAGATTTCTCAGAGACCTGAGTATAATGTCATGAGTAACCCGCTGAATGAATATGATGATACAGATTTCCGTGACCGTTTTCGAATGCACAAAAACACTGCAGCTGAAAATAATTTGTTTGCTTCAGACAAAGATTTCATGTGACTCAGTAAGAGGAACTCAACACCTATACCTCCTTCCTTACAAGTACTTATCATGTTGAGAGTTTTGGCATGTGCAACTTTCCACTGTGAAACAGCTGGTTTGTGAGTGAATCAACTGTCTGCAAAAAAGTGCACAAAGTCAGAAAGCAATTGGATTAGTGTGGATTAAGTTAGACAGGATTAGTTTAGGCCTGGTTTTATTCAAGCACTGACTGTGAAACTGGCCCATAGAGTTTGTGGTCTAAATGTCTAAAACCAGGCATCATGGGTTCACGTTTTTCTACCAATAAACCAAACATTCAGCGTGTGAGTTTTTATTTATACATTGATGGTTTTTCCACACAGTTTCAATTTTTGTACCATTTTCAGAGGGATGTATTTGTTGTTAAACCACCTAACCCCAACATGAATACTTCAGGCATAGAAAACTCTTAAACTCAAGGGATGGACCACTGTTGTGTTGATACATTAGATTAATTACCAAAAGGTTAATTTTAAATAGGATCTTTATGCTCTTTATTATCACAAAGGCACAATTTGTTTCAATCCTTTAACTTAATAAACAAACACAAAGTACAACAGTTTGACAGACAGAAGCAGGATTTTTTTTCTCCAACAAGGTGATTTCCAGAGTTAGCTAAAATAAACTTGTCATACAGCTGATGATCAGCTACAGGATGATGCACATCTCAGGTGCTCAGTCAAGTCTTTGACTCTTTTCCCGTTTATCCTTTATCTTTACCCACTTCTTCCTTTTCGGGCCACGGGGGTCACTGGTGCCCATGTCCAGCAATCACTGTGCGAGAGGTGGGGGACACCCTGAACAGGTCTCCAGTCCATCACAGGGACACATAGAGACAAACAACCATTCACTTTCTCGCCACGCATGCACTGAGATGGAGAGAACATGCCATCTCCACCCAGAGTGGTCTCTAGACGGGATTTGATCCGGCGACCATCTGGCTGCGAAGTACCTGCTGCACCACTATGCCGCCATTTTCCTGTTGATAATCGACAACTTTTGGATTATATTCAAGTTTTCACTTTAACGCATACAACAGAACTAAAAATATGCAAACCCAGTCATTGCATCATACAAATTGTTTAACTATTAAAAATAAAAAAACGACAAACAAATAGGTGGACATAAAACAAACCAACAAACCATACATTTTTTTCAGCTTTGTTGCACCAGCATTGGTATAATTTTCTTTTTTTTAATGTGGGTTTTGCTGTCAGGTGTCATTTGTCCTGGTTTATTAGATCTTATTGTCTGCCTGATGGTAGCAGGTCAAAATGTGAAAAACCAGGATGTTTAATGTAGTTTATTTAACAATTTCTTGAAGCAGCAACAATTTCCTGACACTAATTCTTTTGTTTCCAGTTCATTTTCCTCATATTTTAAAGGCTCTGTGACAAATCATTCCTTAAACAATCAATTCATTGTTCTTTCTGTTTCATTCTAGTATTGTCTTTTTTAACTTTAGACCTTTCCATGTCTACTGGTAAGTTTAGTTTACTGTTGTACACAAGTCTTTCAAACAATACTACCACACCTTACTATATCTTTTTTTAAAATCACTTTCAACAACCACAGGACCAAAGTGCCGTACAGAACAATAAAAAAATACAACAGTCAAAAGACATGATAGAGCAACATATTAAAGACTTAAAAACACATTAAAACAGCCTCATAATAATTCATTTCACTCGGTTTTTTTCTCACTCCCTCTGGTACGAGGCGCACGCTTCCTCTTCCCTCTCCCCGTTCTCCTTCTGCTTTTTTGCTCTCCGTCTGTTTATAGGAGCTCCTATTTTTACACATTGTCCAAAATGAATGCTGTTATGGATCTGACCAACTGGACTTTCGACACAAATGATAAAACCATTTCAACAAAGCGACAGAGTCCTGGAGAACCCTCATGTCTGCCCGAACGACACGCATACAGCTGGATATGTCTTTGGGGAAGTGGAATGTGATGTGTCTATCTCTGTTGTCGATCGAGGACGCCAAAATTGCATATAATTGGATTTATGATAACAGGTTTCCTGTTGTCTGGTTCTTGGTTTATCAACATGCAAAGAAGACGGCCGCAGTTAATCTGGCCCTCGTCAGGCTACTGCCTATGTGAAGGTTTGGTTCGTGCTTTGAGGACACAAAATCAGCCGAGTTATGAGCTAAACCGTAAGATGGATGTGAGAATCACAGGCCACCTGCGGCTTTGGGACTCGCCAGCATGAAACGACTTTGGAGAGGCTCTTAAGTATAGACCAGTAGACTGCACCCTAATCTGGCCATTTCGGATCTTGGAAGTACCAGTAAGAGTTATGGTTAACAAGAAAAATAGTCTACCTGAAAAACATCAACAATTGTGGCTTATCTGAATCCGAATCCCCCGCTTGGCCTCGAAAACAGGCCGACTTATCAATTTCTCCTGGGAAATGTGTAAACTAAGGAAAAGCTTCGTCTATTGCAACCCCATCTTCTGTGGAGGCTTATCAGAACTGTAGCTTGTGGCTGACAATCATCTTATCAGGACAATGGACTGTTGGTGCTTCATGGACCGCATCATCGTCAAATGCAAATGTAACGTGTTCATGAATGTGCTTGGGTGGCCGAGTTTTATTTATTTTTTTGTCTTAAATCGTGTCCTGTTAGGACGAGGTGTGAAGAGATCTTTATTTATAATGCCACTATCCTCTCCTGATGACTTTGTCCTTTTTTTCTATCTAAAAAATGTATTCTGTAAAGGATAAGAGGCCGCGCTCTCAAAAAGCAGCAGCTACGCGCACTCCACCCATCTTTCGGACGACTGCACGGACATGTTCTCGTTGTATCTTGGTACAATGACAATAAAGCTTATTCTGATTCTGAGAACACAAAATCTAAATTAAAAATAAAACTTCTCACATGATTCCAAAAGACAGGTTTATAAAATCAGATGGAAAAACATTTAAATTCCTCAACACAACGGCTTTAAATTAAATGCATACAAATTTAAAATAAATCTATTATAAGCTGCATTTATATGTGTATGTTTTAAAAAATGAATTCAAGAGTTTTCAGAGCACTAAAAGTTGACTGGCGGTGTTGTGAAACATTTAGTCTCACGTTTTGCTTGGGTTTTTTTTGTACAGGAAGTATCTGTATGTTGTTCCCACCACATTCTTACCTGGCACATGGTTATAAATTTGCATATTGATAAGTCTCACCACCCACCTTGTTCTTTCAGTAAACGTGCTTCATATTTGCAGCTGATCTTATCATTACATTGTGACAGCTGCATCATAAAGCTGAATCAGAAGCATCAGTTCAGTGTGCGTCTACCAAGTCTGCGTTTTATCTCCCATCTGTATCTCAGAGGGAGATGAACAAATAGGTAGACAAAAGCCATATTGTGCAACTCTGGCAACCAGCAATCCTAAAAATTGCCATAAGTACGTAGGTGTTTTCCCGCTGTATGTCTTTAAGAACTAAGCATTGTTTGAGAATTGGCAGCTGAACGCTGTGAAAGATTTGTTTATACAAAACATTTTCTCTTTGTGCCACGAGCACCTATAACTTCCAGTTTTAGTCTTTATTAAATCAATAAATCATTGATGACGTCAGATATCGCTCAGACAGAAGAATCAAACTAATGCCACCTGCACACGAACCAAAGCTGCTGTTTATAAAGACAGAGAGCAATTAACGTTCACAGGAGGGTTTGTGAGAAAGAATTTGGTAAATGTTAAATATTGCCTTGAAGCAACAGATTAATCAGTTCATCAACTTGCAGCTGCATCGTGTGAAACGGCTTCAAATTCATCATTGTGTATTTTTAATTTATTTTACCATCCATCCACCCATTTCTCCTCCTTAGGTCTATCAGGTCTGTCTCTAACAGTCACAGTGGGAGGGGCGGGGGACACCCTGGACAGGTCTCCAGTCCGTCACAGGGACACAGAGACAAACGAGACAAACTACTCATGCTGTCACTCACACTTACAGACAATTTTGAGTTACCGATTAAACTAACGTGCATGTTTTTTGTCTGGAGGAATAGTGTCCGGAGAAAACCCACACATGCGCAAAGAGAACGTGACAACTCCATCCAGAAAGGTTCAAACCTGTGACCTTATTGCTGCGAGACAAGCGCTCCAAGGGGTCAGTGAAGAGCACCGGAGTTGAGCCATGTCTTCAGTAGAAAGAGAGAGACACGAAAAAACGATAAAGCCGGTAAATGAAAAGGAGGTCGATGATTTTCATTCATCGTGCGATTAATTGATTGTTTATCGCGACAGGCCTATCTGGGAGTGAGCTGTTTGTGGGATTCAGTTTGGTTTGGTGGGCTCCTCAGATTGATGAAGTGCTTTGGATGAAGGATGAAACGTCTCGGCAACAAACAAAAAAACGTGCAGGTGACCTGACTGAACATTGTTGGATTAATTCTCCAACTTCAAAAGGTTGGTGTGTTGCATAAAATGTAATAAAACCCGAATTCAATGATTTGAAATTCTCATACATGAACTACAATTTTATGAAAGGTAGAATGGAACTTCGGAGGTTTTGGAGGGAATGTTGCCCCATTCTTCTCTTGTAGGATTCCAGCTGTTCAACGGTCCAGGCTCTTTTTTTGTTGTTGTTGTTGCATGGGAGCAGATGTTCTTCTAATATTTGTGTATCCATTGCTGATTATTATTAATTATTACTGATTATTATTATTACTGATGGTGTCTTTCCAGGATTGTGCAAACTGCTGAACCTCTGCCCATCTTTACATCTGGAAGCTTCAGTCTCTCTAAAATGCTCATTTCTCATATTGACTTATCAGCCCCATTCATTGCACTTACTTTTCCAGCTCTTTGTTGGCCATATCTAAATGTTTTTGAGTTTTGTGGCTATAAACAGTAAGTTGATTTGTCCCATTCTAATTTTAATATTTTAAATTCCCTCATTTTAAGAGCTGCAATAAAATGTCTAATTAAGTGACATCAGATCTCCGTTTTCAGAAACAGAAAAACCTCAAAACAAACCAGAGCTAAAGAAGTCTGCGGGTAGTTTTAAAACAAAGCTAATTGTCCGGAAGGCTTGTGGGTGAAGCAGCATGTGATGTCAGGATAAGCAATAAATGACTTTTGCAGATGATTTAGAGCAGGTTCCCAGGATATCCTCCTGTCTAATCTGCCCTCCTGTCAGATGCACCTGTGCGTCAGTTATTTTAGATTTCTGTTGTGCCGCCAAACACTGTTTAAACTCATATCTGCAGCAGCATGTGGTGAATTTCCTCTGTCAGACAGCTAATTAAAAAGACTGACATTGGGCATTTATACAAAAACTCAAGATTACACCAGTTCTTTAAGTCCAATAAATTCCCACGTTTGTCAGATTAACAATAAAGGAAATACAACGTTAATGTGAGTATTAGACTACAAAGAAGGGGGGAAGCATCCAACGCAGCTCATTTACAGAGGAAACATAAAATAATTTGTTTGGGGGATTTTTTGTATTGAACTCATGGTCAACATGCATCCATTCATTTTCTTTACCCACTTCTTCCTTTCCAGGTCGCAGCAGCCACTGTGCCATATCCATGGTGTTCGCACTTAGGCACACCTATAGTTAACGTCAAACATACAAATAAAAACATTCAGATATTTTGACATAAGACAACTCAAATGTTGCAAAACTAAAGTTCCTGTGATTGTCTGCATTTAAACTTTCTTTGTGGTAAAATAAATTGAACATGTTTGATGGTGCTCAGAGACAAACCAAAGCAATACAACAATAAAAAGGCAATAAAAAGAGGAATGAAGATGGTGACCACAAAAAATGTCTCTAAAGAAGTACATAAGCCAAAGTCATCAGTTCAAATTACAAAAATAATTCAGTGGAGTTTTAAGGTTCAAGGAAGTAAGACTTTATTGTCGTTTCCATCACATGTGGTACATGAGGTGGAACAAAATTCTGGACTCAGTGTTTCAGTTACACCTAAAAATAGCAAAATATAAAGTATAAAAAATAAACAGTATACAAAGATCTAAAAAAATACACTAAATAATACTAATATAATATGTAGTATTAAACAGCAGCCTGAACATGAGTCTGTTGTGAGCAGACGGGAATAAATATAGTTCAAGTTCAAGTCAACGTTATTGTCGTTTCCATCACATGTGGTACATGAGGTGGAACAAAATTATGTACACAGGGTCCCAGTTACACAAATATAAAGTATAAAAATAAACAGTAAATAAAGATCAAGATATACCCTAAGATATATGCTAAACAATATGCTAAAAGATCGAAGATATACGCTAAACACTAATAATGTAAAACAATATGGTGTAAAAACAGCAGCCCAGACATGAGTCTGTGATGAGTAGATGGGTACGAATGAATACAGCAGCATGAGATCAGCAGCAGCATGAAATAATCAGCAGCATGGATAAGTCACATATCATCAATTAAAGTGGCATTACAGTGATTTTTTTCCCTTACAGTGATTATATCCTGGTTAGGGATATATGCGTCTAACAGCCTCAGGGTAGAAGCTGTTCCTCAGTCTAGTGGTTCTACACTTAATGCTCCTCAACCTCCTTCCTGAGGGAAGTGGGGCAAAAAAGTATGTGTGCTGGGTGAGTGGGGTCTTTCATGATGCAGGTGGCCCTCTTCCGGCATCTGGAGGTGTAGATGTCTGTGATGGTGGGGAGACTGACTCCAACATCTTCTGTGCAGCCTTCACCACTCTCTGCAGAGCTTTCCTTTCTGCAGCTGTGCAGCCTCCATGCCACATGTTGATGCTGGAGCAGAGGATGCTCTCCACTGCACACCTGTAGAAGGAGGTGAGGACTGAGCTTCCCAGACCAGGTCGTCTCAGCACAGGACACATAAAATTTGTGTCATTTTATTAATGACTAAAGTATAATCTTTACTTACCATTAGCTTAAAAGAAGTTTGTTCTGGTCAGACTTCAAATTGCCATGAGCTGTAAGCTGCTGAAACGGAAGCCTTTCTGTCTAAAGAATTTATTTAGAAAAAAAAATAGAAGAGAAATTTCGACTTCGAACTTGACTAAACATTGCAGCAGAACTCAAGGAGACAAAAGAGCTCAGTGAAGATCATTTTAATAGTAAAAATAAACAAAGACTGAGTAGACCAGATGCAAACATCTGTTTTGAAGAACACTGCACTCAACTAGAAAGCACGTTGGTGGGAGTATCATGAGACGAGGCTGTTTGGTAGGTTTGTGTATCTGTCTGTAAAGTGACTGAAGAATGTGTTGAAGACTGTATTATTTGTGATAATGAAATTTCTTTGAGTCCCTGCAGGATAAACCAGAAATTACAGCATGACAACTGACTCACCTTCTTAACAAATTGCAATTTATAACAAGTGCAGTAAATAAAACTTTTTTTTTTCATATCTTCTGTTTATAGAGTAACTGATGTTTGTAAAGCTTATGAGGAACGTAAAGTGTTTACAGGCAGTCTAAATGTTTGAAAACCTTAAATTATATTTCAACAAACCAATAATTTATTATGTTCTGGGTGTTTGGGATGACTCTCAGCTCCACATCAAATATGAGCTGAATAAATGAAAAAGTCACTGATCTATAGCCATGTTTGTGTTTGCTAACGTTGATTAGCTGTTGCAGCCATGCTGAAAGGAGTTACTTGAAAAGGTAATCAGTGGTAACCATCAACTGACTTTCAATTAATTTCATTAAAATCCATTTATTTATCCCAATACCGCAGATACAAATACAATTAACACTGACTGACTTTTTGTGTCAATGTGCAACATTTTCCTGACAAGTATTGAACTCAGAAGTTCTCGAGTGAACCGTTCAGCACACCAGCTTTATTTAGTTTTATTGACTTAACGAGGTTAAAGTGAAAATGATTGCAAGAAACAATGCACAGAATATCACGTCTAGACTGCAATGGTTTATTATCTGGGTGTCCAAATACTTCTTTAAAAAGTCTTCAGTTTATCCAAAATGCTTCTACCAGAATTTTAATGAGAGTTGATAGGAGAGATCATATCTCTCCAGTTTAACTTCTCTCCATTGTCAAGTCCAGAATTGAATTCAAAATCTTACTTCTAACCTACAAAGCTCTCAACAACCTAGATCCATCTTATATTTGAGATCTGATTGTTCCATATTTTCCTAACAGAGCACTTTGCTCTCAGACTGCAGGTTTACTTGTGGTTCCTAGAGTTTCCAGAAGCAGAATGGGATGCAGAGCTTTCATTTATCAGGCTCCTCTCTTGTGGAACCAACTTCCAGTTTCTGTCTGTGAGGCTGACACATTGTCCAGTTTTAAGACTGGGATTAAGTCTTTCCTTTTAATAAATCCTATAGTTAGGATTGGCTTGGTTTCCTGTGCTGTCTCTTATTATATGCTGTTCTAGTCTTACTAGAGGACAAACTGACCACATTTCATCAAATTAATAGTTACAAATTAATACGAATGAATAGTTTGTATTTGTAATTATTTCTATCTTATGTTTTTTTAAATGTATTTATCTTTCCTCCTAGTGAGGGACCTGCTCCCCTCCAATCTCGACCTGCTATTCTATGTTCGTTTTTCCTTCCTGTTCCTCTCAAACCCAGCCGGTTGAAGCAGATGACTACTTGTCCTGAGCCTGGTTTTGTTGGAGGATTCTTCCAGTTAAAAGGGAGTTTTTCCTTTCCACTGTTGCCTTATGCTTGCTCAGGATGGGAGACTGACGAAACGAAGACTCAATGCAATCTGCTGGCTACCCTACTCTACCTTAGATAAATAATGGGACTAAAATAATTTTAATGTAAATTAATGTTTCTGTTCTGTGCCCTGAGATAACTTCTGTTGTGACCTGGCACTGTATAAATAAACTGAATTAAATATATATTTTTAGAATAGAAGATGACTGATTGGAAGAGTGAAGAACGGATTCAAATACGTATTTAAATCTAAAAAAAAGTTTGATTACAAATTAGAGAAAACAGAAAGATGTTGGTCAGCCCGACAGTCAACGTTTGAGCATCTGTTGAAGATTTCATCAAAGCTCTTCAGTCTCCCTGCAGAAGTGACCGGACCCCTAACAGTGTTGAAGGTTTTTAGTGGCTGAAGGATCAAAGGGGATTAGGAGTGAATAAACTGGAAGATGAATCATCATCATCATCATTCTTCCCTGGGTGAGTAAAAACATCTCCACACAGCAGGACTTTTACCGTCAGCACCCGCTCTGAAGGGAGCGGCTGCATGAGTGCATTCATGCTGCTTCTTACGTCTTATTTATCTGTCACCAAGTCACACTTAGAGGTCTTTGCTATGAAAAGACGCCCTAATCTCAGGGAGCCTCCTGTTTAAAGTGTCTGTGTACGTGACTAATTCCTGAACTGTTAGTAATCTTTCCAAAACACCTTAAATAGTAGCAGTGGCATTGTGTTGATGATTGGTGTTAAACTGCTGCTGAATATTCCAGCCGAGAGACGGAAACGTGGCGTCTCACTGTAAGAGATGTTATAGTTTGTGAACGATCAATAGTGTGAATGTTTATGAAGCATTCACACTATTGAGATCCATTTTTCTTCCATACATTTTTCAGTATCTTTCTCGTTCCATAATTTTTGTGCTATTTCAACAAGTCATAAATCAAAACATTCAGCTCGTTCAGGAGAAGGGTGCTGTGACTTTTGGTGTTGGTGCAATTTTAACTTTTTTGAAATATTTAGCCTTTTCTGCCACTTTTTCTCATAGAAATTGAATTGTACATCCTTCAAATCTTTAGACTGATTTACAACATTTTACTGCTCCTTTCACATTTTGTTCTGGTTCAGCTTCTTTCAGTTTCCTTGTGCAAATTTAAACATTTTTTTTCAGCTACTTTCAGCTACATTTAGCTGTTTTTTCAGCTTTTTTTTTTTTTGTGATCCCATTAGCTAACTACAACATTTTTGTGCTTCTTCTTTCTACTAATTTCAGCTCGTTATGCTCCTTTCAGCTTATTTATGCAAGTTTCAGCCTTTTTTGCTGTTTCAGCTACTTTTTGGCTGTTTTGATGCTAATTTTAGCTTTTTTGGCTAATCCCACATTTTTTTCACTCATTTTTAACTTTTTTCAGCCTAATTCAGCATAAATGTGCTCCTGGGCTTCCTTCTTGGTCATTTAAGATTTTTTTTCTGTTTTTTTTTTTTGTTGTTTTTTTTTGTTCTGTTTTGTTTTGGGGGGGGGGGGGGGGTTTCAAATTACTCCTTTTTTCATATAATTTCCACTTTTTTTGTGCTCATTTCGGCTTCTTTCAGCAAACATCTGTTCTCTCTGCTTTCTTATACAAATGTAAGCTTCTTCTACTTCTTCAGCTAACTTTTTAGCCTTTTTAGTTAATTTCAGCTGTTCATATAAATTCAAGTTTTTCATGGTAATTTCAGCTACTTGTGGCCTACTTAACTTTTCTCTGCTAATTTAAGCTTGTTATGCTACTTTCAAGTTATTCTTTCAGCTTTTTCTGCTATTTCATCTACTATTTAGTTGTTTTATGCCAATTTAAGCTTTTTTTAAGCTAATTCCACATTTTTGGGGGCTCATTTCAGCTCTTTTTGCTACCTTCTGGTAGTTTAAGCTTCTTTATGCATTTTTATACATTTCAGCTACTTTTTGCCTATATCTGCCCTATTTTTAGAAAATGTCCTAATTTTTATGCTAATTTCTGCTTATTTAAACCTAATTCAGCAAATATGTGTTCTTTCTGCTTTCTTCTACTAACTTAGGCTTGTTCTTACATTTCAGCCACATTTCAACATGTGTTTTTAGCTAATTTAAACTGTTTTTAGCTAGTTTTTTCTGCAATAAGCATTCACACAGCATTTCTGCAGGAAATGCAGTTTCTCTAGTAAACTTTACAAACTTAACTTTATAAACTAACATCTTGTGAGTGAATTTCTTCATTATTTGTTTTATACTAGATCAATGTAGTCAAAATATTGAACTAGAACTGACGTAAATATTAGAGAATCTTCTTCTAGTAGTAATCTTCATCATCACAATGAACCGGAGCAACTCTCTCATTACAGCGGATGAGTCCTCAGGCTATCTTTCCATCTCTTACAGCATCCAACCATCACTTAAGTCACTCAGATGCTTGAGGCAAAGATTTCTTGTTTTAAAGATATAAAGTTGTTTTAGTGCATGGTTAATAAGGTCGTTTTAATCACGAGACGTTTACAGTGTTTGTGTCATCTTCAGTTTAATTTAATCTTCTCACTCTCTTCTAAAGGATTAGTTCAACCTGTCACGGTTATTTTTCTTCAGAAATCGTTTTGAACAGATTCCCATGAGCTACTCTTACCGTCCAATCAAAGTCGGAGTATATTTGCTTTGTCTCGGATGTCCAAAATGCTTCTGTTGAGGAATGAACACTTGATTAATCAAAACAGGAGGTTGAAACTGAAGCTGACACTTCAGGACACATGCGGTCTGTTTCCAACATAAATGTTAGTTTTATAAATGTTAGACTTGAAGAAACGAATAACAATCAGTTAATAATAATCGGCTCGGGTTAACATGTAAGAAGCACTTGTCCAGGTGAAAGCTCGCAGCAGCCTGACTTAATGCTGCGGTAATGGACAAAGTTCCACAATTAAACTATTATTATTTAAAGATTTTCTACCAGTGCATCTTCTGACACATTTACAAAGAAACTCATGCTCTGCAGGAACAAACTAATGACCCTGCAAACAAACCAAACACAAGAAGATGAAGAAAGCTTTGTCCAGGTCGGTGGTGTCTCTATCTTATGAACCGATAAACATTGTGTGTCCAAATCATGCAAGTCTGAAAAAATAAATGTTTTTTGCATGTCCGAGAGTCTTCGCCTCAAGTGGAGGAGTTTAAGTGTCTGTGCATCTTCCTGAGTAGGATGGAGCAGGAGATGGCTCATTGGGCCCTCATCCTCAGTAATAAGGGCGTTGCTTTGGTCAGTCGTGATGAAAACGGTATTGAGCCAAACGGCAAAACTCTTGATTTTCTGGTCCATGCATGTTCCAATCATCACCTATAGTCATGAGTTTTGGATCATAATCAAAAGAAGGAGCTCTTGGATACAAGCGGATGATATATGTTTCCTTTGCAGGGTGTCCGGGCTCAGCCTAAGAGAGGGTGAGGAGCTCCCTCATCCGGGGGAGCTCAGAGTAGAACCGCTACTACTTCGCATCAAAGGAGTCAGTGGAGGTGGTTTGAGCATTTGATTGATGTCTCCTGGATGCCTTCTTTTAAAGGTTCTTCAGGCAGGTCCCACTGGTAAGATATCCTGGGGCAGACACAGAACTCACTGGAGGGATGTTGTGTTTTCTCTGGGAATGCCACGGGGTCCCCCAGCAGGATCTGGACAGTGTCTCTGGGGAGACTGATCCTCTCCTGGACCTGTTGCCTCCTCAACCTGACCACGGATGAGTGGTAGAAGATGCGATAAGAACATACTTTTAAACCTACTAGGAGGTAGTTGGGACGGTCTCACCACTACATATGGGGATGATAACAACTAATAACGGCGCACCTAAAATCCTTTAATTTTCTCAAAAATTGGCAGTAAGCTGTATAATCCAGTGCACCTCATGTATTAATTTTTGTTGTATTTACTCACTTCAAACCAATTTTATGTGGTTATTGTGAATGAGTTGAATAAAGTTTGACTGTTTTGTTTTGCTTAATGCACCTTATAATCCGAAAAATATGTTAGGTCTTGTGAAATATATGATTAACATGTAGCACTCACGATGCATCATATTTGTATTTATTGCATTCTGATTCAGTCATAAGCTTGTCTCAGGTCCTCCATGAGCCTAGGTGAGTATTAGTCATATTAAAAATTTATAAAACAAACTTTCACTTCTTGAAACTTGACTCACTTTAAAGTTCAATATCTAAAAGCATGAATCAAACCCAGATATGTGTTGGTGTCAGCAAGGATTCAGATGGGTCCAGAGCCGAATGTGACTGAGCCAATGTTTCCATGTGGTCTTTGAAAGCATCGTCATGGCCAATATTTGTTTTAGAAGCTCTTAAAGTGCTGGTTTTAGCCTCACACTCTGTAAAGGATAAAGAACATGAGGGTGGGTCGCTTGGCCAATGTTTCCCAAGTTGCTTTTGGAGAGGGATGAATCCCTGAAGAGGCCCTTCATCGCCTTGGTTCATTCCAGCTGACCCTGATATTGTTTTGACTTTTAAATAAACTCCCACTCCTCGGGTCAGTCCTGCACCAGGCATGGAAGGAGTTCTTTCAGACCGTCATGTTTGAAAAATTAAAACTTGTGTAAAGTTTTGGGGAGGTAGATTGTAGGTAAGCTGTGGGGAGGATAAATCTTGAGGCTTCAGAGTCTGGGAGTCAAAAACACTTCACTTATCACCAACCACAGACATATCTTTGAGGATTTTTCCTTTTTATTAATTAATTTTGTGGTATATTCTGTCGTTTGTGTAATTTTCTTAAAAATACTCAAACTCTACCTGAGTAATTTTGTTCAAAAGCATTATGGTGTTTAGGAAATGCAAAAAAAAATCCAGTATTAGTAGATTAGCAAGGAAAAGCGTAAAACGAACAATGACCTGTGTGGATTAAACATTTGCAGGATGCGGAACTAATGCATAAAATAAATAAATTAATGAATCATGAACTTTTTTAAGTGATTATATCAGTCATGACAAGCAATATTAAAAGGTAGACAGGGAAGACACAGCTTGTTGATTTTATACCTTACAAAAAAAAACAAAATAAAACTGAGCAGAAAAATGTCACTAGTCAGGCCAAATCAGCAGAATGTGTCTGAGATTGTAGGAGAAAGCTTTTTCAACAAGTTTACAGAAGAAGACGAGACCACCTGCAGGTCTGTCATCAGCTCGTAGCAGGTGGGCAGCCTGACCCAACAACACACGGACGCGTCACATGACAGTTCTGTTGCTGCGAACAAGGATATCTCGGAAAACATTGCACCAAATCTTGGTTTTTTATAGCAATATCTAGAAACTATGAGATTATTATAAGTTACATGAACACCTGGTAGCAATCAATAACGTAATAACCCAAATTATTTGTCCACCCAATTCAAATGTTATCAGCCATTAAATGGCTCTTATTAGTTGTTATCCCCATAGGTTGCCTCCACACTGTCCCTCCTGTACCAGTGGGTTCAGTAGGTTATCACAGAATTTAAAGGTTATGGTTATAGCTGAACGTAATTATAGTACTTTATATATTGCTGCATTGTATATGAATTGATCAGAATGTTGCTCATATCAAGAAAAAAAAAAAAACTCATATCCTCTCGAGTTCTTTTTAGATACCGAATTAAAGCCTTTATGTTAAATCTGGAATTCATTTGAAGTAAAGTTTTAATATCCAGCTTCAAAGTAGCAGGTAAATTATAAATACATGTTTTAAATAAAGCTAACAATAAAAAGCTTCCAGTTTTAGGCAAAGCTGCATTTTATCAGGGACAAGAAAATACGTTTAAACCTACTAGGAGGTACAGGAGGGACAGCCTGAAGGCAACCTATGGGGATGATAACGACTAATAATGGGTTGATAACATTCAAAGCGGGTGTGTTTGTCATCATTACATTACTGGTTGCTACACATCATGCTTTTCCAACATTAATAGTTGTTCCAAAATGATTTTGGTCCTAATTTATGAAAAAAAAAAAAAAAAAAAAAAAAACTATTTAATTCTCATTTCAGTTCAGTCATTTGTTGATGTTTTGGTACAACTTTGACACAGGTGGAAGAGTTGCTGTCATTTCCATCAGTTTGAAAAATGTGATTTCATGAACAAAAAAAAAAAAAAAAGCTATTCCACTCGAGCACACACTTGAACTTTCAAAAACAAATCAGTCTTTTCCTAAACCAGGCCACGTAGTTTTATTACCTAAACCTAACCAGGACTGGATCAGGTCCGGTTCTTGCTCCAGATAAAGTCCAGAATCGGGAAGTTTCAATAGAAAACAAACTAAATAAAGTAAAATGTCAAAAAATTGCGATTTAAATTTATATTTTTAGGTATCTTTGTATCTCATATATGAGTCTCAGGCAGGAAACAAATCATAGAAATGAGTTCTGATGTAAAAAAAATAATCCTCATGCTACCTCAGGTACAAATCCTTCATCCAGCTCAGATTTGGGAGCTCACTTGTGCACTTTAGTCTCTTTCATGCTCTGCGTCGGAGCTGCTCCGTGTTTACATTAGGACTTGAAAAGGGCTCGGCACATTTTGATGACTCCTATACACAGGAAGTCTCAGACAGAGTGAATGAATTGGACTTGGCCCAGTTTGGGTGGGCGGCTGCAGATGAAAGCCGTGGACGGGGATGCATTAACATGCCACGTGAAGATATATTCACATGCCACGCAAAATGAGCTGTTTGCTCAGGGGGTCACCGTTTCAGTTAACACACAAGGAAAGGAAGGAGAAAGATGGAAAACGACTCTTTCAAGTCATGAGAACTTCAATGATGTGCAATCACATCTTTTATTTGTATTTTTTTTCCAAACTGGCAACTCCACTGTCCTGAGTGAAGACTCTTTTCTTTCCCAGGAACTGTAAAAGCATCCCGGAGGCCTCCACGAGCTCGCTGCACCCAGCTGGCTTTTACAATATATAATGTCAGCATCGGAGAGAAGGTGAGAATATCCAAGCAAAAGAAGAAGCAGTGCCCTCACTGTGCTGGGGTTTATTCAGGCTTCTATTCGTGGACATGCTGGTATTTTTGACACGTCTGTGTCAGTTTGAGTTTTAAAAGTACTGAAAAGCTGTAAACCTAGAAGAAAACGGCACTGAGAAGGCAGCGAAGTCTGCCGTGACCGGTTAAAAGGACATGACAAAAATGCTAACAGACTGGAGAGGTTTGAAGTAGCTTTGTTGATTCCTCGGGGGGAGTATTTTTTATTTTTTCATACTTACTTCTGTTTGTGCACCTCATGTGATGTTTGCGTCGGTGAAATCTGAGATGTCGTATAGCTAAAATCCTGGATATCTTTTTGTGTTTGCAACCTGTTTTTTCCTTTTGCAGTTGAAACTCGCCCTCTGAAATGTGTCGTTTCTGCAAAAGACTCAGTTCACATTATCCATGCTTTTATTTGAGCATATTTGTTGTACTTGAGCATGCATCAATCACCTGCAGCTCATCTTTTATGAAGAAAATAGAGCACCAGGGACATTTATCTACTGATTTACTGATGTTCTCTTGAGGCTTTTAAGGGTCTCACTTTGTCCAGTTAAACAGAACATTTCATACACGGTGACTGTCTTGATTTGTTGGTTAGTTTTATTTCATACAAATAAAATCATACGCATGTTTCTGAATATTTTACTTCTGTCATTGTTTTCTGTTTTAAGGTTTCTGTGACTTGTTCACCCCAGAACTTTTAGGTTTTGTTCCAAGCTGTGGGATTCCTAGGTTTCCAGAAACAATCACTTTCTCCACCACTACCACTCATTGCAAGACTATTCTGCAGACTACTTAAGCTACTGCCAGACGTTCTAACGCTGGAACGTCATTGTACCTTATGGTAAAATAATGGACAGCCAGTAAACCTGTTTCCAAACGTTTTTACTAACCTTGTTATTCTCTCCAGTGACTTCCAAGTCCTGCTGCCTTGGGTCTTCCAAGTGTCGTGTTTGTAGTATAATTTGACCCCAAATGGCAGATCGGACAGAAAAACAGTATAAAAACTACATTTCTTTATTTACAGGTGCGGGAGCTGCAGAGGGAGAAGAGGACTATGGTGAGTAATGGATTTGTTAAGTTTCTTTCTTACTGAAAACAAGTCCTTGTTGTAGGCGAGTCCAAGAGAGGAGTGTTTCCGGTTCTGCTGGAGGTTCCTGGTTGAGGCGAGGATCGTTGGAGAGAGGATCAGGTTTGTAGATGTGTGAATGGTCTCTTTCCAGGCTGCTGTTTTCTTGAGTAGTTTCTTTGAAGATCTTGGTCGGAGTGAATAGGGATTCACAAAAAGCCTAGGAAGGCGGAGTGGAGTCCAGGACTAGGAAGTCACTGTAGAGAATCAAGAACAAAACAAGATTATAGCGGAAAGGCTATAAAATATGTTAAGCGGCAGTTCATCACCAATTACCAAAGGCTTGATAATGTTCCGGTGTGGAAGGAGTGTCTGGTTGAGGCTTTTAAGCTCCTCCAGAGTCGTCCCTCAGAATCAGGTGCAGGTGTGTGTGGTTAATGGTGGAAAATGCTACAACTGTGAAAGAGAGTGAGTGTGGCTGACAGAGCCAGAAATCCTACACCAAGACCTCCTTGTCCTCTGTGACTTCGTCCTGGTATCGTCTTGTTCCTACAGTCATCAAACATCGACCTGGATCAGAACATCACCGAGCACCACCAACCTGATCCACTCTCCAACTCTAATCACCTTCTCTGGACTATCTTCACGTCCTTGGAAACCTACTCATTCTCTTCCTCCTCTCTGGCGCCATCTACACAAACATGTGTAAGCAGAGATGATCCTCAAAACCAAAATTCATTGTTCAAGCAACTTGGCAATCTACAAGATGCTTACCTTGTCCGTTTTCCTCCCTTGCAGCCTGTAAATATCTACACTTGTAAATAAAATCACTTGTCTTTTGGATGCCTGACTCTGCCTCTTCCCCAGTCTGCTAACTTGGGGTCAACAACTACCATATTTTAGCCCTATAAGTTGCGGTTTTTGCATAATTTGCATGCCCTGCGACTGATATGCCGAAGATACATATTTATAGATTTACTCCATATTTATAAACCAATTTTTGGCTGAGATATGACCGTTTTCATTCATTCTGACTGAAAATATTGAAAACTACCATTTTCAGCAGCTAGATGGCACTCGAGTAGTATGGCATGCATTTGTTCATGTAATAGGTATAAGTGGCTATTAATGACACAATTGGATTGCCATAGACTGCCACCTTCGTCCAGCTCGCTGCTTGGGGCAACTGTCAAATCAGTTTCATTTCGCTGCGCCGCCCCAGCAAAATGCAGCAAATTTGGCCATTAAAGTGCATTTATTAAGTGAAAATTCAACCGAGACACACCTTTACAATAAAGTCGAGCAAACAAATAATTGTTTTTATTTGTTTATCTTGTTAAATTTCAAAGAAATACACAACGACTCGTCCCTCTGCGCGTTCCTACTTCCGCGTATCGGATTTTTAAATACAGCTGATTTGACCATTAAAGTGCATTCATTGAGCAAAAGTTTAACTCAGACACACCTTTTTCTATAATGCTGAGGTAACAAATGATTGTTTTTAAGTGTTAATCTTGTTAAATTCTTGTTAATGTCCTCCCGTGCATGCTCCCACGGCCGCCATTTGGCAGCCAATCGATTTTTGGCCCAACACCGGCCCACATTTCCGGGGTGTCAGTGGTGACATGTAACAAACGTGATGCATAATAGATGTGATTATATGGCGAAGCGACATATTTATTTATTTTTCCACTTTATTAGACATATTTGGACTGATGCAACTTATAAGGTGGTGCGAAATGTACGACAGAAAATACGGTACTAAGAAATGTTACGAGCCATTATTTTCCCTCAGCTACTCTATTATTTCTGTCACACACCTGTCAGCAGTTTGAAATCTTCACCTGTTTTCACTTGCCATCCATCTCATCAGAGGTGTCCAATCCTGGTGCCTGAGGGCCACTATCCTGCATGTTTTACTTGTTTCCCTGCTAAATACAGCTGGCTCAATGGTTGAATCACCTCATCATGTTCTGCAGAAGCCTGTTGGTCACCCCTCAATTCAAATCAGGTGTGTTGGAGCAGAGAAACATCTAAAACATGTAAGCTAGTGGCCCTCAAGGTTGCATTAGATAGGAGCTCCCTGGTTTCTTGCCCAGACTCTTGCCCACAAGTCTCTTGGTCAGTCCTGGAGTTATATTTTTTAGCTGGACATCTGGTTTTGTTTTCATTGATTAAATCATTTTGAAATTACGTCTGCCTGCACTTCTGAGCTGACCATCACAACCTCATGATTTACATCTCTGATCTAAACCCCTCAGTTTGAACAAACATGAGTTTAGATGTGCTGAGGTAGAAAGACAGAAGTGGTCAGACTATTTTAGATGCTGCTCCTGGTCTGTGATTATTTTACTGATGCAAATAAATATTCAGAAAATATTCAATAAACTATTAAATACCCACTTTTCATTATTGGCCTCATTGGCTGAGCCTGGTATATTTTTATTAAATCATTTTGTTCCAAAACCTGAGTGCAGGAACTCGGCTCTTCCCTTGTATGGTCATTTTTGGAAGTTTTATCTTTATCCTCTCCAATGTCGGACACCGTGCAGTTATTGAATTAGACAGTCAGTGTTCAGTGATGAGTTTGACACATAAATGCAGCATCACTCTCTGCTTATAGAAGCCGTTAAGTCAATGTTGCTAATTAACATATGTTACTATTGCAGGGATTAAAAATCAAAGCAGATGTACAAGAATGTCCTGACAATGCAAAGTTGAAAGAAAAACAGAATTATATCACTTGTGTAATTTTTAGGGATGCACAATATTATCAGCATGGTATTGGTGTTGGCCGATATTAATGTTTAATTCGATATCGGACATCGGCCATTCCATTAAAATAACTCACCGATATAAAAGGTGCTGTTCTTGCCCGCAGCGGCAGCACAACGTGATGATGTTGCGCGCCTACCTGATCTCACGGCGGAGAGGAAAATTCAAAATGTCGGCGGTGTGGAAGGTTTTCATTTTCGTTGGTGAGGATGTCAGATTCCAAAGATTTATGAACTATGTTGAGCCTCATTACATCGTCCCCAGTCAGAGATATTTTTCCAATGTAGCCTTACCTGAGTTACAGCTGTCATTTCCGATGTCGTTGAGAAGCTAATAGCCGATAGCACTTGGATGAGTTTTACCACAGACATTTGGACGTCATGTTAGCCCCGTTAGCATGATTAGTCTTACGGCACAATGGATAGACAAAAACGTTGAACTTAAAAAGTCTGTCCTTCATGCACAGGAGTGCAGAGGATCCCACACTGCAGCTAGGAACCTGGAACAAGCCTCCACAAGTGAGACAGCATCACAGGTGACTAATGCTAATAAATAATATTTAACATTTTCCATTTAATGTAAGTTAAAGTGCTATGCACATCATGTGGCTGTTACTGAATATATGTCACCAGCTCTTACAGCTGTTGCACAATTTTTGTATCAAATAAGACTAAATGAGAGGGCTATGTTCCAACAAAGGGACGTATATAAAATATCGGCATCGGCCAAATAAGTTTTAACATATCAGCATATCGGATATCGGACAAAAATCCAATATCGTGCATCTCTAGTAATTTTCTAAACTTTAAATGCAAAAACAAAACAAAAAAGTCATGTTTTCCTACTTTGCAGTCTTCTGAATCTCATGAACGTCTGTTTCCAGAGTATAGTAGTAGTAGTAATAGTAATAATAATTATCAATCCATCCATCTATTATCTTCCGCTTGTTCCAAAGTCAGATTGCGGGGGCAGCAGCTTGAGCAGGGAGGCCCAGACATCTTTCCACAGCCACCTCTTCTGGGAGGATTCCAAGGCCAACCAAGAGACGTCTCTCCAGCATGTCCTGGGTCTTCCCCAGGGTCTCCTCCCAGTCATAGTAGAGCAGAGCACCTCTCTAGGGAGGCGTCCAGGAATCCTTGCCAGATGCCCAAACCACCTCAACTGGCTCCTCTCTCTAAGGGAGAGTCCAGCTGCCCTGCGGATGAAACTGATTTAAACCACCTGTCTCCACAATCTCATTCGTTGGGTCACTACCAAGAGTTTGTGACCATAGGTGTGGGTAGGAACGTAGACAAACCAGTAAACAGAAAGCTTTGCCTTACAGCTCAGCTCCTTCTTCACCACAACGGACCAGCACAGAGTACGCAATACTGCAAATGCTGCACCAATCCATCTGTCAATCTCACACTCCATTTTTCCCTCACTCATGAAGAAAACCCAGAGATACTTGAACTCCTCCACTTGAGGCAGAACCTCACCCTTGACCTGAAGAAAGCAATCCACCCTTTTTTGGAAGAGGGTGAAAACATTATTTTTATTCAAATGTGACTGCACCAAAAGACAGAAAACAATTCCACCGATCTGTTTTGTAGTTATTGCTTTGTTTGTGAGAGAAAACATCAGTTTTCTGTGAAGGTTAGTGAAGTCTGCAACGATGAAAAGACTCGTTAACGGCTTTATCTTTGATTTCTTCATCAGTTTATTTGGAAGCACATCATGACCGTTTTTAGTTAGAATTGATGTAACGGTCCGAAATTCTCTTGCGTTGTCATGTTATGATAACATGACAATGAGAAGTTCAGCTGCAGGGGTCTGGAATGTGCTTGTGGACAACTCAGGAGCCAAATTCTTAAAACTGAGAGCTTCAGATGAAAAGAGGAAAATGATCCATCAGACCTCGGTGCACTCTCTAAAGAAGCTGTTTGACATGAGCCTCGTGGGCCTAAAGACTGTTATGTTTGGCTGCAGAAAGCCCGGAGCTGCAGGGCAGCAAAAAAAAAAAAACACCTGAGGGTGCAGAGCGAGAGCGGGCCGGCCACCCCGAGGTGGAAGGACGTCCACCAGAACAGAGGATGGAGGAAGAACAGGGTATGTTAAAATAAAAAGGAATAAAAGATAATAATCACAAGAAAAAGATACATATCAGTTTAAAACACTAAAATTATACAAAACATGTCAAGTTAAATCAGTGTGGCAAATTAATCAAACTTACACACTGCTGAAGCACATCATGAAGTATTAAATGTTACATTTTAAAATCAAGTACTTTTATTTTTATTCATATACTACATTTTTACTTTACTTTATTTTTACTACAAATTTGAAATGTGCTTTTTAAAATAGTTTTCAAAATGAAAGCATTAAATTGAACAGTTTAAATATATTTTAAAAAACTGTTATTTTTACTGTGAATGTTGATCTTAGGGAACTTTGTTTCAAGCATGTGATTCTTGCTTAAACTCAACTGTGGCAGAAAACAGGTGTTGTCAATGTAAAAATCACACCTGAAACCAGAATAAAAGGAGAGACTCAATCTTTGCATTGCATGTCCAAGTGTGCCACAATGAGCATGGAGAACAAAAAGAGGAGAAGAGTCTGAGGACTTGAGGTCAAGGTTCTTTATTGTCATTCACATCACATGTGGTACATGTGGTGGAATGAAATTGTGCAGACAGGGTCCCAGTTACATCCAACAAAAGTATAAATTGTAAAAGAAAAACAGTAATAAGATCTAAAATATGAAGTAAGAAATATACTAAACTAAGAATGCTCCAAACACTTAATAGTGCAAAAACAATACGCCGAACAACAGCAGCACGAGCATGAGTCTGTGTGAGCAGATGAGTATGAATGAACACAGCAGCATGAAATAAATCAGCAGTATGAGATCAGCAGCGTGTATAATCAGCAGCACATAACAATCAAGTGGCATTACAGTGATTTTTTTTTTTTTTTCACAGTGATAATCCTGATCAGGGATTCATGAGTCTAACAACCTCAGGGTAGAAGCTGTTCCTCAGTCTAGTGGTTCTACACTTAATGCTCCTCAACCTCCTTCCTGAGGGGAGCAGGGCAAAAAGTGAGTGTGCTGGATGAGTGGGGTCCTTCATGATGCAGGTGACTCTCTTCCTGCATCTAGTGGTGTAGATTTCTGTGATGGTGGGGAGGCTGACTCCAACAGACTTCTGTGCAGCCTTCACCACTTTCTGCAAAGCTTTTCTTTCTGCAGCTGTGCAGCCTCCATGCCACATGTTGATGTTGGAGCACAGGATGCTCTCCACTGCACACCTGTAGAAGGAGGTGAGGACTGAGCTTCCCAGACCAGCTTGCTTCAGCCACATGAGGAAGCAGAGTCTCTGATGTGCTTTCTTGATCAGGATGGTAGTCTTGTTGCCCCAGCTGAGGATGTCATTCAGGTGCACACCCGAGTACTTGTAGCTGGAGACCACTTCCACTGCAGATCCTCCAATATTCAGGGTGGGGAGGTAGGTGGGTTTGTTCCATTTGAAGTCTACAACCATATATTTCATCTTCTTCACATTGATGTGAGAACCATAACTGTGGAAAACTACCAACAATCTCAAGGTTACAAGTCCATCTCCACAGATCTTGATGTTCCTGTGTGCAACGTAATCAAGAAGATTACAACCCATGGCACTGCAGCTAATCTCCCTGGACGTGGATGGAAGAGAATAATTTATGAAAGGTTGCAATGCAGGATAGTCCAGAAGGTGGATGAGCAGCCCCAATCAAGTTCCAAAGAAATTCATGCAGTCCTGCAGGCTGAAGGTGCATCAGTGTGAGCGCGAACTGTCCATCATCATTTGAATTAAATGAAACATTGTGGCGGGAGACCCCACTGCTAACACAGAGACATGAAAATTCTAGACTGCTGTTTGCTAAAATGTACATGAGTAAGCCCAAATCTTTTGCGGTCAATATCTTGTGAACAGATGAGATCAAGAAAGAGAATTTTGGTAAAGGACATCATTCTACTGTTTACCATAAATATAATGAGGCCTTCAAAGAAACAAACACAGTACCTACAGACACATATGGTGGTGGTCCAAATACATTTTGAGGTTGTTTTGCTGCCACTGGCACTGAGTACCTTAAATGTGTACAGGGCATTATGAAATCTGAAGATTACCAAAAGAGTTTGGGTTGCAGTGGGGCCAGTGTCAGAAAACTGGATTTGTGTCCTAGGTCATGGGTCTTCCAGCAGGACAATGACCTCAAACATACTTCAAAAAGCACCCAGAAATGGATGGAAACAAAGCACAGGAGAGTTCTGGAGCAGCCAACAATGAGTCCAGATCTAAATCCCATTGACCATGTGGAGGGTTCTTAAATTTGCTGTTGGGCGATGGCACTCTTCAAATATGAGAGACCTGGAGCTGTTTGCAAATGAATGATCCAAAATTCCAATTGAGTGGTGAAAGAAGCTTGTTGATGGTTAAAATAAGCAATTGATTAAGTTATTCTTACAAAGAGAAAATCCATCTATCATTAACATCCACTTGTTCAGAAGTCGGGTCGTAGGGGCAGCAGCTTGAGCAGGGAGACCCAGACAACTCTTCACAAAGCCACCTCTTCCTGCTCTTCTGGGAGGATCCCAAGGCATTCCCAGGCCAACTGAGACATCTCTCCAGCACTTCCTGGGTCTTCCCCGGGGTCTCCTCCCAGTCAGACATGCCCGAAGCACCTCCCTAGGGAGGCGCCCATGGTGAGCATCCTTACCAGATGCCCAAACCACCTCACAAGTCTCAAAATGTTTATTTCTCTAAAGTACATTTATGTATTGCACTGTAAATAATAATGACTACTAATATGATATCAAATATTTTAAAAAGTATAATAACCATATGAATGTGACCACAAGAAGAAAACGCTTTGTTTTGATGATCTTAAAAAAAAAAAAAAAAAAAAAAAAACATTTAGACCAAATGGCATTCTAAAAATTTACTTGTAAGAATTACTAGAACTGTTTCAGTTTAGTTTCATTACAATTTAGGCACTTACAAAATTTGAAAAGTCAATTTTTCATTAGTGTTTACAAAAACAAACAAACTAAGCCTAAAATCATGAAACCCAGAAGAATGGCTCATATTTCTGGAGCAAAGGGGAAAAAAGGCTTTAATTGTTGTTTGATCAAATTGTATTTTTATGTTCGCTTTAGCTCTACTTTGACTGACAGAGACTCACCTCTGACCTTCTTTTTTTTTCTGCAGAAGATAAAACATTTGGAGAGCGCTGGAGAAATAACAGCAATTTTATACAATGTGGCTCTTCTTCTCTTAACCACATAAATGAAGCCTGAGATGAGAAAACACTTCAAGGAGCGGGAGATGACAATGGGGAGACCAGGAGGAGTTGGGGATGTTGGTGGAAGCCTTTGAGCAATGCTTTCAAGCATATGGGGGGTGCTGTGTGTAAAGTACCCGAAGCACAGCAGCTTGATTTCCCAAATGTTCATAATTAAACGTTTTGTATTTGAACAGCCAGCAGGGAACTCCTCGGCTTGTGTTTTCGTAGTGGCTTAAGTGTTTGTGGAGCCAAATATTGGAAACTTTGATACTGAATCCCCTGGTGTATGTTAACTTTGGCAGCAGCCAAAGGAATCTGGGGATGCTTTTCCTGCACCTCCACTGTCCACCACCCACCATCTCTTCAGGTCGTGGAGTTCCCTTCAGCCACTGCTCGCTGGGCTGAGGAGGAGGAAGCACAGGGAAGACATTGTGAAGCATCTCGGGGGTGAAAACTTATCTCGAGTGTCACAGACGTTTTCAGAGAAAACACATCATTGAGGGAGCTTTTTTTTTTTAGTGGCCTATCTGTTGTTTGTGAACTCTGCTTCGTCTTGACTTAAACTTGCAGCGCTGCTTGTGAAGCTATGGGGGGCTTCAGCTACCTCCACTTTGTATCCTGCCCTTGCTGTAAGGCTCATGCACCTCTGAACCTGTGGTTCAATGTTCTTTTAGAAGAGGATCAGGCCAGAGTCCCTTTGCCTGCTCAGTGCAGGATGAGTCCCGGCTGGACAGGAACGTGAGCCGAGGGCCGCACAGCACGAACGACAGAGTCAGCAGACAAGCTACAGAACAAATAATTCACACATAATTTTTGTTTTTAACTTCTCTTTTCACTTGAGCTTGTGCTACGACAGTATCCAGTACTGTGGCAGTCCTCTCTGTTATGTTTAAGGGGAACATTCTTTTTTTTTATTATGTTATAATTGCGGTTCAAGTCTCAGTTGTTTGTTACAAGTCTGTTTTTATTGCCTATAATGTATCACATTTCTTACAAAATTATAACTACTTATTAATGCACTTTTATTCTTCTGGTAATTTTTTACTGGCTTTAACACGTATGTCAAACTCAAGAGCTGCGGGCCAAATCTAGTCCCCAAAGATCATTTAAATGTAAACTATTGTAGATCTTCTCATTTTTTTCTTCAAAACAACTGATGAATACATTAATTCAACCTTTCTTTATACGCTTATTCCCACTGAGCCTTGGGGACTCATTTACAAGAGAGACCTGATTTTAACAAAGAGTGATGACAACGGTAGACAACCATAAATGATGCGTACACATTGAGAATAGCAAGTGAAAATATAAAACGGTATTAAAAAAATGTAATTGTCATTTAGCATAAACTTCTCTTGCCATTTGGTTAATGTTGAAGCCAGAAAGAAGGCTGGATCATTCTGTCATTACTGATTTCTGATGTGGGAAGAGTAACAGAACGTCAAGTGAGACCGATCAAACTCTTGTTCATGATGCTGCAACCAAGAAAAAGCAGGTATCTGACTTAAGTTAATGTATCAGCTGAAAGTGGCCCGTGCCTCTGACAAAGTTTTTTAAATTCTGGCAAGATTTGGTAACCAAAGATGTAATCCAAATGCTGTTTTACTTTTACGGAACTTGGATATTTACTCTTAGATGTGATATATGGTATGAGGATTGATCAAATAAAGGCTTAGTGTGTGCTTGACAGGCAGATCCAGGGCATTCAGGTGTGTGTTTGCACAATGCATAGGTGGAAAGACATGAGAAATCATCTTAGAGAAGCAATTGTTTCTGCACGTCAAGATGAAAACAGTTGCCTATCCAAACAGTTGCTTTATCTTCCGGGGAGTTGGTGTCCCAACAAGTTCACCCCAAGGTCAAACTGTTTCAGAGAAATGACAAAGAAACCAAGCGCTCCATTTCCGACTCTGTAGGACTCGGTTAGCAGGTTAAAAGTTAAAGTTCATGTCAGGACAATCAGACAAGAACTCAACAGGAATGACTTGTTTCAAAAGGGTTGCAGAAAACAAACAGAACATGGCAGCACGGCAGGTTTGTAAATGCTTCATCTGAATGAACGGCAAGACTTCTGGAAATATGTTCTTTGGACAGCCAATGCCAAAAACACATGTTTACCCACAATGCACAGCTGCATGTTTGAAATTAACCAAACGGCATATGAGCACGCCCACCTCATACCAACAGTCAAACATGGTGGTGGAGGTCTGATGGTTTGGGCTACTTGCAGTCATTGAGTCAAATATGAACTCTGTGGTCCAGTCAAAGTCCAGAACCTCAGCCTGGTTGAAATGCTGTGGTGGGACCTGTGAAGTAGCAAACCTCAAGCAACATTGGAAAGAAATACGGGCCAAAATTAAAGACTGATAAAGTCACACAGAAAACAATTACTGAGAATTATTGCTGCTGGTTTTACAACTTGTTGAATAACAAGGCGGACGTGTATTTTTTTCCACATAGTTTCTGCATTTTGCTTTAGATTCTGTTTAATACATCCTGACACTGTGTGATTTGTCATGTATTGTTGTTGGTCTGAGATTGGATTTACCTCATTTTATGAGTTAGTAAGAACCAGATGACTTTAATTATCTCCTGATACATAAAACCTTTATATTAGAAGGAAGCTGTGCTTTATTTTTCACATGACTGTTGAACTGCCTTTTGTCAAACGGGGATATGATCCTTCTCTGTTGCTGCCTTTTTTTTTTATAAACTTGGCATGAAAACTTGCGCATACTTCTATGACTGGTATCGTCTCATTTATAGACTTAGAACATGACCTATGGAGTTTAAGACACGAGTACTTAAAAAGACATAAAACAGTCCAACAGGTTCAGTGTTGTCCTCACATTTTAAATGCAAAACTCCGTTTACGCTTCTAGTTAATCTCTTCATTGTCTTTGCACCGCGTTTAACACGTAAAGTGGTTTGATTTGGACTCCTTGCAGCAGTTATCTCTACATACAGTGTAAAATGCTGATTTTCTAATATTAAGACCAATTACAATCAAATCCGAACCACATGTTAGCCTTTTTTTTATGTTGGCTGCATCAAAACATTACAAATTTGCGTCAAATAAAATTCTGTTTCACCTTAGTAGATTTTATCTATCAATTTCACGTTATGTTTTTAAACGGTGATGGTGAACAAAATAATATCAGCCTAATAAACATGGCTGCCAGAAGTCTCTAAGGGTTGCGCGTTGTGGGTCCTGCAGCCCCGTCTGGCATCTGTCCCACATCAGGATCTGATGGACGCAGGCACTTCCCCTTCAGCTGGGCGCGCTGCCAGTTGGATCAGTGAGCTGCTGGACCAGGCCGAACCTTTGATGGGGTAGAGTAAGCCCACGGGGCATTACAAAATGCACAAGAATGAAATAATGGGAGTGTCATGCTAACACACTTATTAGAATCAGGTTTCTCATGAGCTAAGTTTAGACCTTTCTTCTTTTTGTTACGGTTCTATCTGGTTTACATTGATGCTGTAGCTCAGGGGCCAGTAATGAGGATTTAGTGGGATCTATTAGGAGAAATGGGAGATAATACTTATAATTGTGTTTTCATTAGCGAACACCCACCTGAAAGTTTGAATCCTGGTTTTTTTTTTTTTTTTGGCTAAGGTGTGTTCCCTATCTGGGCGGTGGATCCACGGCTCTTCAGCAGCTCAGGATGAACAAACTCAAACAAACCGAGGTTCTTAACATCCAAGTGAAGCCCACCACATGGTTCTTCTGCCAATTTTAAAGGAAAGGGGGAAGAAACATGTTTCTCTAGAGGAAATCTACAACCTCACTGCTAGATGGCACTAAAACTGAGTCCTCTAAAGAGTTTATTTGGACTGTTTATTCTGTGGAGTTGTTTTTATTCATCAGTCCCATACACGTATATTAAGAATATCATTTGAGCTAACAAGTAATTCAAGCACGACCAATACAAAGAAGAATTTAGCTGACTAAAACAAGTTCATTCTCAAATTTTTCAGAAGATATTTACAAGGATGTCTTTTTTTCTAGAGAGGTCTCTCGTCTTAGTGAAGACTGAGTCAGCCTGCTGTCCGTTCCCAGAATGGTTCAGGAAAGTCAGGTTGCGAAGCAGAACACATTATTCATAACTGGGCAAAGTAACTATCTGTAGTTTACAAAAGAAACACTTTGTTACTTTTACCTTTTTTATTCAGATTTTCTTCTTTTTCATGCAAAGTTTAAAGAAAGATTATGTATTTCAAAAAAGGCTTTGCATTGTATCACCCGTTGCCTTTCATGCTTTTAAACAGACCGTCTATGAGAAGGGGCGGAGTTTTAGCCATTTTGGTCAGTCTTAGTAAATCACTGCATCTTTGTGAGATCTTACAAGGTGTGTTAGCCCTCGAAGGTAATGTTGAGGATGACTAGAGGCTACTACCACACCAAAAGTATCTCCATCTACCCATCCATTTTCTTTCTACTCGCGTTCTCCTTTCCAGATAATGGGAAAGCTGGCGAAGTGATAGACGAAGCTTTGTCCCTAGTTACCCATGTCCCAGGAGAAATTTGATAGTCAGCTCGTATCCGAGGCCAAACGGAGGAGTCGGATTCAGATGCAGGGGGAGGGAGAGCAGAGGTGTCCGTCTTGAGCGAGAACTAGAGGAGAAAAAAAAAGTTTACTTTCTGAAGGTTTTATTCAAATCTGTCCAGTGGTTTATGAGATAATTTGCTAAAGACAGACACACACACACAATAATTACAACACTGGTGCATTTTATACCTGCGCAGTTGAATTTAATATTAGTGCAGCAATTAAGAGCAGATGATCAAATATTGCAATACATGATTAATATTGCTCAGCCCTACTTCAAACTAAAATGCTGTGGTTGGAGTGTGGTGTTTTGAGGCCCAACGCAAGCACAATTTGTGTCCGTCCAAACAATTTAAAGTGTTTAGTATATTTAATATTTGGCTTTAGACTGTAAAATCTGATTAGTGGGTGAGAAACGTTAAGTTGAAGATGGTTCTGGTTGGATATGTCACTCATGTCCGTCACATATCTGAAAAAATTACAGAATAACGTTATGAAAACAACTTTATTACACAACAGCTCATTAAAAATTTGGACAAAACGTATTCTCACATGTTTTAAATAAGAATTGATGTCCGTAACCACCTGCATCTACTACTCCCAGCTGGGTACACTGGAGTTTATGCCTGAAGGGAGCAAATTCTGTGAAACACCGATCATAATGTTCATGAGGATAATGGACTGCAGACGGTTCTGTTTTCATAAACACCATTTGTAATATGCCTTTTAAAAACTCTTTCACTAGCCAGGGATGTATGAGCATCCAGTCAGGCTTGTCACTGAATTAACAACGTAGAATCAATTTTTATTAAATAATTTGTTTTGGAAAAACAACATTTCCATGTTTATATTCAGGGTTAGACACCAGCAACAACAAAATTAGTCTGTTTTTTTTTTTCTTTCTAAATTAAATCCATCAGGAGAATCTCAGAAAATGTCAAAATCTCCAAAGAATACTTTCAAGTCAGAAATTTAAAACTTAAACTTTGAACCAAAATCACAGAATCGGACCATCCAGATATGCACATTTAAATGCCACGCACGTTAAAATTGAGTTGGCCTGTTGTTGACTAAACCAGAATGTGATCATATTAAAGATAACAAAAAGTTTTTTGTTATTTTTCCATGCTAAATCCATTTAACACAACTTGAAACGAGACTCGTAAGTAAAACTGGACAGCTCCAGATTTGGAATCTGAAGAAATGCACTTGAAACAAAACGAGCTCAGTGACAAATTGTTTTATTTCTTAGTCATAAAAAAAAAAAAAACTGTTTACTTTCTGAGTGCAGTGAGTGTGGAAACAGAGAACACCATGTGCCCCATGGCTTGAGTGTTAAAATGCTCTTAGTTGTTTAGTAAGCCAAAACTTAATGCGCTGTGCAATTAAATCATGTGTTCCCTTGTTTTTTGTTTGACATGCGTCAAATAACTATTTTTTGTTATTTGGACAAAGAAAAGTTTCGTTTCATGTTTGTTTAGTTTCAAGTGGAGAACAAATGGAAATCTGAAGAGTTAAAGGAAAATTTTACCACCAGCAGAAAAATATGGCTGCCGCGGTAACGAGACGGTGAAATAACAGTGACTAAGTCCTATTTTTGTAGTGCACGACATTGTGACTGACTTTTCAAAGAGAAAGTGGATTTTGGAAAACACAAGAACCATTCACTTGTTTGCATTTGTGTCGGAGAATCACCAGGCATGTTTTAACGTTCCAGTGGTCATACAGTGAAAGACGAAAATTGCGTTTTTGGATTTTTTTTTCAGCTGAAACGTGTTTAAACTGATGAACCAACCATTACATCTGATTGTTGCCACATAAGGTGTACATGGAAAGTCTCACATTCTTCTTCTCTGATTGCATTGTCTAAATGTCTTTGAAAGATTGGCCATGGCCCACATCAAAGCTGTCATTGACATCAGCGAGGACCCACATTAGAATCGATCAACAGAGGACACCATCTCCTCTGTGGTCCATACTGCTCTCACCCACCAGGAGCAGAAGGACTTCTACATCCATATGCTCTTTGTGGACTTCACATCTGCCTTCAACTCTCCCTATGTAACTGGGTCCTGGACTTAACCAACAGACAGCAGTGTGTGAGGATCCACAACTTCTCCTCTTCCAACACAACCCTCAGCACTGGCTCCCCTCAGGGATGTGTGTTGAGCCCCCTCCTATTCGCTCTGCTCGCATGCGACTGTGCACCTACCCATTCAGGCTGTCATATAGGCAGGAGGTGGAACACCTGGTGAGCTGGTCCAAGAAGAACAACCTTCACATCAATGTGAAGAAGACGAAAGAGATGGCTGTGGATTTCAGAAGGCAAAAACACCTCCCAACCCCCCCACCTCGAGGATCTGCAGTGCAAGTGGAACACCACAAGTAGTTGGTTGTAGACCTTAATGACAACCTCAGCTGGGGCAACAACACCACCAGCCTGATCAAGAAAGCTCATCAGAGACTCTACTTCCTCAGGCGGCTGAGGCGAGCTGGTCTGGGAAGCTCAGTCCTCACCTCCTTCTACAGGTGTGCAGTGGAGAGCATCCTGTGCTCCAGCATCAACGTGTGGCATGGAGGCTGCACAGCTGCAGAAAGAAAAGCTTTGCAGAGAGTGGTGAAGGCTGCACAGAAGTCTGTTGGAGTCAGTCTCTCCACCATCAGACATCTACACCTCCAGATGCAGGAAGAGGGCCACCTGCATCATGAAGGACCCCACTCACCCAGCACACACACTTTTTGCCCCGCTCCCCTCAGGAAGGAGGTTGAGGAGCATTAAGTGTAGAACCACTAGACTGAGGAACAGCTTCTACCCTGAAACTGTTAGACTCATATATCCCTAACCAGGATAATCCCTATGAAAAAAAAATGCTGTAATGCTAGTTTAAATAGTAGCATGCGACTTATCTGCACTGCTGATTATCTCATGCTGCTGATCTCTTGCCTTTATGCTGCTGTATTCATGCCCACCTGCTCACTACAGACTCACGTTCAGGCTGCTTTTTAATATACTGTATTATTTTACATTATTAATGTTTAGCGTTTATCTTGGTTCGGCAAAAACAGTTAAATCATGTCATCTGGACCTGTTTAAGTGAAGAAACGTTTCGTCCCCCATCCAGAGGACTTCGTCAGTCTGTGGCCTGCCAAACAAATCTGTCCCATACGTAGTCTTCATTGCTGTGTTTCAAGCCAACCTCTTGTTGGAATCTCAGAAACAGGCTTTTTTTTTTAACACGTGCAAACAGAGCACACCCATCTGAAACCATCAATCATCATTAACAGCAATCATTTGTTTTAGGCCAGGTGGCCAACTTGCTACTCACAGTAACGGCCTGTGGACAACCAAGGCCAAAGTGGTTCAGAGAAAAAGTTCTGTAAGCTCAATCATCTTATAAAACTTATTTTTTATAACTTAGATCCTTATACACTGTTTCTTTTTATACTTGTGGCTATTTTTGGGTGTAACTAGGAACTTGAGTACATAATTTCGTTCCACCTCATGTACCACATGTGATGCGAATGACAATAAAGACCCTTGAAATGCATCGGATAATCATATTGTATCGGACTCAGTTTACTACCTAACCCTTGGTACAGGTCATAACTACTGCGATGCTCTTCTCGCTGATTTCTCCGATCTTACAATGAAACCCTTTCGAATGGTCCAGAACATTGTGGTGCATTGATGTTTCATCGCTGAATCGGCTAAATAAAACATACAATTGTGACGTGTCACATGGACAACAGATGTTCTCTCGTGCTCCAGACACCAGTTTGAGATTATGGTTTATGGAATGAATAAGTTCATGATGTAGGACTGAACAGAATCCATTTGACTAAATTTTATTACTATTTATTATATTTACTTTTATAGTGCAAGGCAGTGCAGGAAGTACTGATATCACAAAAGGGATGTGTAAGTGTCGCCGAGTTATTTTTTGAAATGAGAAGGTAAATGCAGGCTGCTTCCCTGTTTGAGGCAAACACTCATTTTAAGCATTCCTTCTGAATTTTCTTCTCCTAACCCTTCTCACAACTTTCCCATGTCCTGAGCCTGCATCCACATTATACACATTAAATCCAATTTTAGCGTTTAACTTAACTCTCTTTACATTGAACATGATTTATTCCTAACAATTAACGTGCCAACCATTATGTCTTTAGTGGAGTCTGGAATCCACCAATTACACGGTGATTTGAGAGACCTTTATAAAAGTTTAACCTTCACCTAAAAGGTGAGTCAGAATTCAGTTTTCAGAAATAAAATGAAATGAAACATGTTAATGCTACTTAATTTTTGTGTTTTGAATATCTCATGGTGTCACGTGGACAAATGTGTTGGGGAGCTTCACTTCAAACTTTGCTTTGCAAACACGAAGCCTTCAGTGAACTTTGTTCAATGGCAGCATTGAATTTTCTGGACTCTGCTTGGGACGGAGCTCCACACTGAAAATGTAGATTGTGCGCAGATCAATCAATAGTTCCAATTTTTGTTGGAAAATATGTCATGTCATCTTCCAAGCGTCATTTAGATTATTACTGGAAATCTGGGGAAAAAAAAAACAAAAAAAAACGAAGAATTCAATCCAATTCAATTTAGTTTATTTATAAAGCACCAAGTCACAACAGAAGTTGTCTCAGGGCACTGAACACGTTCACATGCATTAAAAAATAACATATTACTAAAGTAAGTATCTCCTTTTATGAAGTTCCCTCACCAGCTTTGATTCATTTTCTTTTTGACCTTTGTTGTTTTAACAAAGGTATTTTAAGTAAAATAAAAAATAAAATATCTTGATCTTCTTTTGTCCCTTTTTTGTTTGCTGTCACAGAAAAAACACATCTTGATGGCTGGAAATTTACTATGTGGTGAAGTTGATCTTATTAGTGGAATAACTTGTCAGCTAACTGATAAATTAGTCAAGTTGACAAGAGACGGTTAATAGTGCTAGCCCTGAAACTCAGGAAGTGAAAAAAAGAGTTGATGCATTTTATATGTGAAGCTAAATGCTTATTTTCAGTGGTGGGAGTTATAATCCGCTAATAGCAGAACTAACTTTGGAAACTGTTGGTGGACCAATTATTTTCCAATAAATTGATATTTGGCAACTTTAAGTCAGCTAACTCTCAACCACAATTTTTAAAGCGCCGTTTGATTTCTTGCCAAAATATAAATCTGTCTAAAGCTGGAAACTGTCAATGCAATGTTTTTCATTAGAGACAAATTGATATTTACTGACAAAATTCTACTTTCAAACACTGACATTGTTATTATGGGATTTAAAAAATATATATATTAATTTGTTCCTGCCCACAGTCATCAGTCTATAAATAAAGTTTTTATATTCAAGTTGATGTTTTTTGTAACCAATGGTCAGGGTTGCCAGATAGGAAATAACAAGATACCGATCTGCCGCTTTAAAATGAATGTATGTGCTAAGTTGCATTTTCTCTGCCAATGGGGGGTGTGGGAGTCGGAAAGAACTGTTGTGTTCATAGAATTCCCAGGTTTTCAGTCATAATCACTTCCCCCACAGCTGATAATCATTCAATCATCCACCCTTCCACACCTGCACCTGATCCTGATGACTACGCTGCAGTGTACTTAAACCCCTGGCAGTCATTCATCCGACGCTGGAACGTTATGATACCTCTGTACTTAAATGAACCCGGAAACCTTTTCTTGTGAAACTACACTAGCCTTTGAATTCTCTTGTGTCCTTCAAGTCCTCCTCTGTGTCTCCTGAAACCTCATCTCTCCTTGTGACCTCACCCGGTCATCATCCTGTTCTTGCAAATACCAAACATCAGCCTGGACCAGAACATCGAGCACCTTCAACCTGTCACTTTCTCCAACAAGAGTCCAATACCTTGAGGTTTTAGGGGCTTCAGTTAAGCCAAACTTACTGACTCTCAAATGGACAGTGTCTGTGACAGTATTTTAATTTAAACTACAATACTTTGGCTGCATGTAGATGAAACTTTAACAGTGATATTCCTCCCACAAAGCATTCAGACAGAAAAGTTTGATTTAAAAAATAAATAAATAAAATATTTTATATTGATTAATTTTCAAAAGCATGCTGTCAGCAAAAAGTTCAAGAAATACAAGTTGACTGAAATGTGGCGCGAAGTGGGGTCAAGAAAATCACATGTAAACCATCAGAGGAAAAATAATGTTATCTAGTTTCAGTGCGAGTCCAAACTGACCCCCAATGATCTCTGGGCAACAGTTGCATCGTTGACATGTAAAGACCTCAGCAACCACTGCTTTGTTTTAATGTGATGCAGCTGCAGGCTGTTGTGTCATAATGAGTCCCCAGCAGTGGTGAGAGTCACCCTGAGTCCTGTGGGTGAGGAGGCCATCAGCCATGTGGAAATGATTTTCATCAAGACCTGCTTTCACCTTCCTGGTCTACTCTGACGCTCTTTTAAAAAATGTCGTAATGGAGATAGGGACTAATGGGGCGGGGTCTTCTTTCTGCTTTCCTCCCTGATTGGAGGTGGCCTGGGTGTGCAGATTGGGGTAGCTCTATATCTGTCAGTTCACCGTGCGTCCATCCTGCCACACTCCGACTCAACCGCCGGGTGGAAGCCATAAATGTGTCAGCGTGGCAGAGCGACATCTACTGTGTGCAGCACCAGTTTAACAGTGGCCTCTGCCAGCCCTTCCTCAAACTCTCTGTGAGGACAGTAGCAGTGAATGACATTTCCACTGGGCCCAGAGGATACAGAGGTAAAGCCAAGGCCGGCAGGAAAGCCAACCCACTCAATATCCAGCAAGCCTAGACTTCAGCCGTCAAGCACTAGGAAGTAAACACGTGTTCGCAAGAAGCCTTGAGCCAAACCCATGAAAAGGCAACATGTTTGTCCTGATAATGCGTTTTGCTTCCCCTCCCAACTCTATTCAGTAGTTTACATTATGTTGGCAGCAACAGCAGGAGGTGATGTAGCAGAAGTACAGTCCCTTTGATTGTGTCCCTCATGCTCAAAGCTACCAAACGAGTCACGTACACAACCTTCTGCTACCTCAAGCTGTGTGTTTGTGTCCCTGGCTGCTTTGGGGATCGATGACAGACTAATGAGTTCCTGACCACAAGAGAAACGGTGAGCAAGCCGGCCATCCGCTCTGCTGTCCTCCTTCCCCTGGTCCGGCAGCTTTCTTCCTGCATGACGCACACATCATGGTAACACACACGCACACACAGACACAACTCTCACACGTGCACAATCTCATCATTTAGATTTTGGAAGACACGTCTCAACTGTCGAACGTTGCATTCAGAAGGAACAGTGTGGCTTTCCTCTGGAACATGGACCAGTGGAGCAGATCTTCAACTATGGCAGCTGTGGCTGAGTGGTTAGAGCAGTCGTCCTCCAATGCAAGAGTTGGGGGTTCGATTCCACCAGAAGTCACATGCTGAAGTGTCCCAGGGCAAGACACTGAACCCCTCATTGCCTCCGATGTGTGTCCCATCAGTGTATGAATGTGATAAAGCTCTGATTAGTCTTCGTAGATAGAGTGCTGCATGAATGGGTAAACGAGGGCACAGAATGTAATGTAAAGCACTTTGAGTATCTTGATAAGATAGAAAGGCGTTATATGAGTACAGACCATTTACCTTGCAGAGTTGCTAAGGGGGTAATGGGAGACCAGTCCACATACCTGCATGCTTTGTGGATCTGGAACAGGCTTACAATCATGTTCCCAAAGGCTTTCTGTTGGGCTGCTGCTGGAATATAGGGTGTTGAGGTCCCTTTTATTAAAGGGCTGTTTTCCATGTATAACCAAAGCAAGAGCACTGTCACAGTCAAGTTTGTTTCTGGTGAAATATGAACGCTGCGAGGGCCACCTCTATGTATTGTTTGTGGACAGCAATGCAAAACACGAGGCTTGCACCAGGGTCTTATCTCGACCTTTTGTAGATTATGCAATTTGTTTGCCACCTTCAAGCCATAACCGTCAGCATGTACTGTAGCAAGGCTCAAACAGGGTGACGAGATCCATCATCCGGTGGGAGTTCAGAGCAGAGCCGCTGCTCCACCGCATTGAAAGGAATCAGCTGAGGCGGTCCGGTCTTTTCAGTAAGATGCCTCCTTGACGCCTCTCCTTTGGAGTTTTTTGGGAGTGGACACTGTTTCAGACCTTGTGCTCTGTGAAGAGATTATTTGTCCTGTCTAGAAAAAAACCTTAAATTCTCCAGGAAAAGCTGGAGACTCTTTCTGCAGGAATGTCTGGACTTGTTACTTACACGAGAGGACCATGGATGGATGGATGGATGGATGGATGGATGGATGGATGGTTTTAATCCTTGATACATTGTTAGCTTTTTCATGTGTATTTAAATATAGGACTAAAGTATGTTGCCTATAGTTGTATTCTCTTCATTTACACGATAGAGCTGAATCTCATTGTGAAATTTGGTGTAACTGTTTTGTTTACAGAAAATAAAAATGTGTGGATGTAATCAGCCCTTCAGCATAACCAAGGGAATATATTCATACATGCCCTACAGGACAAATCTGTAAAATTATGTGCGGAAAGTATCATCATTACCATTAAAGCAAATGATAAAGCCCAAAGTCTGTGACTAAATAAAATGAATTAACAGCTAAATAACATAGTTTACATTATCATGACTATGATGAAACATGTGGTAAAATGCACTTTATGACGCTAATTAAGAAAGAAAAAAACGTACAAGCAACCTAGATACAGTAAAATACTTTATTTAAAAATGATTATTCAATTTAAAAATAAGTTTAGGAAATCCAGTGATATATGTCAATAATTAATAATCAGGTTAAAGTGCAAAAATACAATTTGATATAATGCATCTGTACAAAAATAACATTGGAATGTGATTTTTTTTTTTTAAGAGGGAAATGTGTTTTTCTAACATGGCTTTGATCATTTTCATTTAAAGAAAATAAATGCATGAACGTAATCTTCCTCTTTGGATTATAAGCTTTTGAAGCAGTTTTTTGTGCTGAGCCACAGGAAGGATTTTTAAGGTCCATTTCACATTCCACACATCCACTGGGGTCCATGCCAAGTCAGGCTTTGATAACTAAGCATACACCTCTCCACTAAGGCATATTCTGGTTTGATTGCTCTAAGAGGTGGCTGGTGGAATAGTTCATCCTTGAAGAACGTTTACATAAAAAGCTGCACCTCACACGGCTGAGATGAAAGTCACTGGCTGTCATCTTGTTCATCCAGTGTCCTGATCTTAGCCTTGTTGTTGCTGGATTACTTAATCTTGGCTGGCTTCAGTTCCTTGACCTGCATGTGTAATGTTTTGTGGACAGCCAGCGTCCTGGACTGACAGAATCCCTTCCCGCACTCTTGACATTTGAAGGGTTTCTCTTTGGAATGGATGTACCTGTAGTGGGACACACAACAAAACAGAAAATTAGGACTCAATCCTGGTTGCGTTTAACATCTCAGCACTGCCTTAAATCAATCCAGCTGTTTATGTAGGCTGCATTTCAGAAGTGACCTAAAGATGCTTTTGTAAATGCATCATCAAATGTTTCTCATTTATGTGGCCAATTGCCATATTCAGGAATTGTTTGACATGGATGACACATTAAAACCGCAACCTCTTTACGGGGCAGAGATTGGGTTAATTACACGCGTTTGGAAAGCATTTCTTTGATTGCACTTTGAAGGTCTCAATTGCAGCTGTTCCTCTGGGGCCACAGATGTCGCCTATCAATGCAGAAAGTTAAAGAAATCGTCCAACAAGCGTCCCAAAGCGGTGGTGAATTCAAGTATCAGTGGTGTAAGATTTATACAGGAAGATTAATGAGTTAACCTAGAACTCATAAATCTTTTAATACTTGGAGGAGGTCTGTGTTTTGTGTGTTTGTCTTTGCACCGTAGTAACTAAAAACCATCAGGTGCTTTATATTTTACCTTTTTGAGTGAGATTTTTTTTCCAGCATGAGGATTTTACCGGTTCTATCAATAAAGTCTGAATTTATTGGTTGATTGCATTCATGCAAAAATACCAGTAAGATGTTGAGCGTGTAAACAGCTGTACAATTAACAACTTAAAATGTAAAGGAACTGACCAAGATTGAATAATTCTCATGTTTGTTTTGCGGTTGGTGGCTAACATTACTGGTCCCAGATAGACCGTGAGAATAAGAACAAAGTGTCGCATCGATGCCAACGCAGATTTCCCACCTGTGGTCCCTAAGGTGGTCCTGTCTTCTGAAAGCCTTGTGGCAGATGTCACACGTGTACGGCCTCTCATCTGTGTGTGTCCTCTCGTGGATCAAAAGGTTGTAGGATTTGGTAAAATGCCGGCCACAAAACTTGCAAACAAATTCCTTCTTAGTCTTGGAGGGCAGGCGGCCGCGGCTGGACTTGCGCTCTGGTGACGACAGTTTAGTCACGTCCAGCAGGCAGCCCAGGCCGGCTGAGGTCTGGTGTTGAGACGAAACCTGCGCCGCAGCCCGAGCAGGACCCGTCATGCTCAGGTCCTCCACCTTCAGATGGTCCTCCTGCGTGGCTGCCGTTGCCAAGTTGGCGAAATCAAAGCGGGGTTTGCTCTTGGAGCTCTGCAGCAACCCCGCGGAGTCCAGTTTGGGCTGCAAGAGATGGGGGAATATAGGTATGGAGGCCATGGAGGTAAAGTGGGGAGGCAGCTTGGAGATGGTGCATCGAGGGAAGGCCAGCGGTTGATAGCCGAGGGTCCAGTGGTGAAGCTGGATGGCGTGAAGGGCGCTGAAACTGTAGATGCTCTGAAAATTATCTGCTGGCATCTGGAGACCCGTGGAGCTCTGGATGAGGGAGCAGTTGGCCAGCTGAAGGGACGGGTGAAGAGGGACTGGCGCTGGCAGAGTCTTGCTGCCCATTTCTGCTGCTGCAAATCCAGCAGGTCTTCTGATGGAGACACAGACCAGAAGCAGATTCTTAAAACTGTACTTTACATCTGAGTTAACGTTTTCTCTTACTTCATATCTTAGTACTGTTTTTATCTTTTACATTTTATACTTTTGTTGGATGTAACTGGGACCCTGTGTACACAATTCCGTTCCACCCCATGCACCACATATGATGCATATGACAAAGAACCTTGAATCCTTGAGCTAAAACTGAAAACAACTTAAATATTAAGTTAGGCAGAATTTGGTCGGATGAGCATAAAATCACAGGAAGTTGTCAATAATCAGGTTTCCTTTCATGTTTTAGATGTTTGACTGAAATGGTTGATTTTAACTCATTACTGTTGCTCCTCGCAGGTGCACAAAGGCAAACCGTAAAACTAATGGTGTATCTGTAGGCTAAATGTATCTGTGAATGAAAATATGCACCGACTGCATTCACACACACGCTGTCAGAAAGCTGTGTGTGTGTGTGGGTGTTTCCTATTCCCAGAAACCTGCCCGGGGCTGTTGAGACAGAATGACAGCATTCAGCCAGAGAAATACCTGCGAGCTGTTACATCAGGTGCGATAACCTGCAGAAACAATAGACAATAATGTGTCTTTGTCTGAGGCAGACGATGCCGGGTGCAAGCAGCAGCAGCTCCAGGTTTCACAGCGAGCGCAGCCAACGAGCCACGCCTCAGCTCCACGCCTCACACATCAGACCTGCTAACCTGTCGGCGTCTGCAGCGAGTTTGCACCGAGCTTCAGTTTGTAACGCAAAGTTTCTAAAACTTTGTTGAGCATTTAAACAAATCTTAATGTGTGTGCATGCATAAAGAAGTCTCTTGAAAAATCGTTTAAAATGTGATCAAATTAGGATTAGTAAACTGATAGTGTTGGATCGACAATCTAAACTCATTTTTCCCTTCTTCTTGGCCTTTGACACCATCTGTAATGTTGACTTTTAATAACTTTAATCAGTCTTTATTATCTGATTGTATGATTGTTTTATTACGTGTACAGCACTTTGGTCCTGTGGGTGTTTAAAGTGCTCTATAAATAAAGCTGGTATGGTATATTTTTGTACTCTAAGCCCTTTTTTGGTAATAAAACTCACAAACATCTGACTCCTCTGTGCAGCAGGAGAGACTTCAGCCTGTATAAATGACTGTAGGAATGGCAGGTGTTTATGGAAACAAGACTATGGTGCATGTGCAGAAGGCTCTGAAACTGGCAAAAGAGAGAACTTTAACTGATTTTAGCATTTTTGGGACAGCAGACAGCTAATTCTGAGTTCTGTTGTGTGGGGCTGATTGCTGCTGTCCAATCGGAAATAAAATAAAAACCTAATTAAACAGAAATTTTAAATGTAAGAAACTGCAGTCGAGCATGCAACATACAGTCCATCACACACGTTATGTTCTCTAGAAGTTACTGGTTACCAGGTTCGATGTGACTCATCCATACAGAGGCTGAACGAGCTAACATTAAGAAACCAGTTCAGTAGCACAAACTAAAGTTGAGAAATGTCTCATAACATCTGATGTTCTCATACAGGCATGAAGATGATGATGTGTATCTAACAAGGTTGAGTCAGAACGGGTTCTTTGTTGAAACTTTTATCCTAAAGACTTTAGAAGAACCCGTCCAGAGGACCTGATTCCATCTTGTTGGATTACTGAGCATGCATCAGGATGATATGGGATGTAAATACATGTAACAAATTACATTTACCAAACTTTGTACTTATTTTAAAAACTTCAGTTTTGGATAAAAAAATGTAAAAAAAAAAAAAAAAATTGTGGTAAAAGTTGGTCGCTGTCAGTGAATGAATACAAAATCTCTGCTGGCCTAAACATAATTTATGTCCTTTTCATGTTTGATGCATTTCAGCTAAATTTAACCTTCAGATGAGAAAAAAATATATTTATTACACAGATTATTATTATTATTATTATTATTATTATATTATTATTATTATTATTATTATTATTATTATTATTATTATTATTATTATTATTATCGTTTTTACTGCACCCTTCATCTGTTTGTGTAGGAGGCAGCTCATTACCGTATTTTCTGGACTATAAGAAGCATTAAGTGAAACAAAACAGTCAAATAAGTCCAACTTTATTCATCTCATTCACAATAACCACATAAAATCAGTTTGAGGTCAGTAATCAGAATTAATACATAAGGTGTACCGGATAATAAGGCTCACTGTCGATTTTTGAGAAAATTAAAGTATTTTAAGTGTGCCTTATAGTCTGAAAAATACGGTAATTATTATTTTAATAGTACCGTCTGGGGCCTTGCTATAAGAGAATTTAAGAAATGCTGATTTATCATGAACATTTAAAATGGACGACACCATTTAGCATCATATGTCAGTAAAAGAAAACAGTATTTAAAAAAAATTGGATTTGTGTAAAAATGAAAGCACTTCGTTGTAACAACCACTCCTGCTGTGCAGCAGCTTGGGACCAACTAGTATAAACCCACTCATTTATTTGTTAACTCTAATTGTTTGGTGATGAGTGGAAACTCCTTTTACTGGGCAGGTATCAGGTGAAAGGTGAGAATCTGACTTCAACAAGACACATTAGTCTTCTCCTGCACGTTGTTGCATCTCAGGTGCCGAACATGCCGAGTGTGTGGTCTATAACTTCCTGTCGTGTTTTAGTTGATCAATATCTGTTTTTACACAGCAGGGGGTCTGTTTTTATGAAGGTAAGAGTTTAGAAGAGGGGGGGGGGGAGCATTATTTATTATTTGTAGAAATTGCCTCACTCCAACTTCCTTTATTTTTTTGGGAAACAAAGTAACTCGAGCTGTTTATAGGATCATGTCTCTGCTGTTTATGGGGTTGTTTACTCGTGTTGGGCTGAGCAATTTGAGTTATTTAACAAACAAAACAAAGAGTCTATAAAATATCCAGCTTCAGATTATAGATATTTCTAATAATCTGAACTCGAGCAGCTCATCCTGTAAGCTGACGTTTGCTAATGAGGAGCAGCGGAGCTCAAACAGCCCCCTGCCGACTCCTCCTCTCTGATCAGGACGCAGAAGTAATTGACTTCCATGTGGGGGGGTCACTGTAAGACACTGTTTCTGTTAACTCTTTGATAACCTGCTTTAGAGCAGGGCGCTTGACCCGACACGGCCCGACATGGGGCCTGTGGTTTAGTCCAGACTGAGATTCATCACTTCTGGTGATGATGCTTCTCCTCGTATCAAGAGAATATGCATTTTTAATGTATTTAAATTCAATGTTGGGGCCTAATTTTAACTTTTAGAAAGTGTAACTGTTTAAGATTCTTACAAGAAAAAAAAGGCAAACACTTTTAAATAAAGCGCCAAAGCTTGTTTTTGTTCGGTTCTGACTGGTAAAACAACCAAAGCGACGTGTTCGGGGTGCATCAGGCTGCTGCAGCGTTCACAGTTTGTGTTGTTTCGTTGGGTTTGGGTGTGAGGGACACTCGGGGAGGTGTGGTTAGAACGTCTGGACAGCACGTCTCTGGAGGGATGAAGCAGTGAGATTGCAGAGCTGTTAAAGCTGCAGCGGTGATTTAAAAACCTCACCAACTTAACGAAAAATTATTGCATTTTTTTTAATGATGCAGCATTCTTCTGGCTAAAACACTGCTTTTTTTTAATTCTTACTCTATAAAACATTAAATGCATTTTAGAATTGTACAGGAAACACAGTCTGCGCTAAAATTTTAACGTTTCCGTGGAATGTTGTAAGAAATATTTCCTAAATTCTGATTGCAACGTGCTGCACGGTTTATCCAAAAGGCTTCTTGGAGAAATCTTTTTGGATAAAAAAAGGACACATTTGAACAAAGATGAACCCATCAGGACCTGACTCAACCTTGTTAGAGATGTGGAAGCACTTCTGTTAATAAAAACCAAAGAGAAAAAGAAATTAACACGTTGGACCCAAGAGAATAAACTAAAAGATTTTCTTGGTTTTCCATAAAAAAGCCTTATAAATAAACACGCTAATCGCTTTGTAATAAATTAGATTTGGATTGCTTTAAAAAAATAAGCTTTTGTTGAAACTCTTTCTAACAAACTGCCCTGAGATGACCTTTAATATGATTTAAACTCCATGCACTGCAAACACAAATCAGATTTAACTGGAATGAACATTTCATGAGGCAAACAGTTTATAGCTGGATTGTAATAAATATTTGCTAAAACATGCAGTAAAAATAAAGACTATATATTTAATCCAGGCCAGAGTTTCCCACTAAACACATCTTTAATTTGATCAAAGCAACCGTAATCTGATAATTTACTTTTCTTCTAAGTGAGGATTATTTCAGAGGCTCCCCTCACCATGATGTGACCCCTGACCTGTCAGATTTCACCCTCAGACCAGGTTAATGTGTTTTAAACTTTATTTGATCCTGGATTTAGCGTAGCTGCGTGATGAATCAGAAAGTGTGAAGGTGTTGCTTCTTGTGCCCTGATGTCTGTGAGGATGTTTGTTCAGAGCAAAACTGAACTCAGCTGTCATTCAAACAGGTCTGGGTGTTTTCAAGACCCAGTAATCTGCTGTAAAAATGGTGCTGAACTGTATCAAAAATAAGGTTTGTGCGTGCAAGAACTGCTATTTCTCATTTCCTCTTTTACATCTAATAAAAATCATTTAGACAAATTTTATCAGGAGTCCCATGAAGGAGAACACCTGCTGCGCTCTGCGTCAAAAAGGTGGAAATCCTCTTTAGAAATAACTGAAGTCCATAATAATAAAAGTTTTAAGTCCTTGTTTAAATTTTAAAAATCTAATAAAACTCACAGTAAGAGCTGAGTTGAATGGGGTCCTCCTGCAGGTCTTTGCGCAGCTGTTAGAACCGGGATGTTAATGGGTCGGCCGCTCCGGCACCATGTTCTCCCGGGTTCTGCTGGGTTCCGTTCTGTTCCGTCCTCTCGCGTCTCTGCGCTCTGCGCCTCTTTATCTGGGCCCTTCAGTCCGACACCTCCCGGCTCGTCCCACAGCCAGCCCATCAGAACTCCAACCCAAACAGAACCACTCACCAACTTTACTGAGAACTTGCTGCAGGATGCTGATTAATGTCAGCATCAGGGCGTGAAGCTGCTGGACATGAACTCATGAAATATGACTTGAACTGTGACATAAATCATATTTATTTTAAATAAATAAATAACTTTTTTTTCCTCTTTTTGTTCCTCAAACACAGGCTGCTTTTATATTTACTTTCATAAACAAATAAACTAATGGTGTATGTGTGTGTGTTTGTGATTTATATTGTTTTTTTTATTATTATTTGGTCGCAAATCAGCGCATTGATCCTGGAGTGAATAAACTGTGTGAGAGTTGCGCCCCCTTCAGGTCTGATGTGTTACTGCAGCAGGACTGAGCCAGTCTGCAGGTGGCCTGAAGGTGAAACTCTTCTTTACTCCTTATCTAACTAACAAATGTTCACTGTCCCACGTGCTTTTTGTCACTGAGAAAAAAGAAAGCTCATACTAAAGATGCAATTCGGCAAAATAATTAGCTCAGCTGTGCAAAGGTCAAAATTAGCCGCCGGTGCATTTGAATTTTGTTTAACGATCTACTAATCTGAACATTTCTGCAAACCTAAAGGTTAGCTGACGAATCTGCCTCGCATGCCAAAGTTTCAAACAACAACCTTGTGTGGTCTGTTAGTGAGTAAGTGATGACTCTCAGCTACTACCACACTAAACACTGGCTTCAAATCTGCAAAACTGACTATGATGTGGCGATGTCTGTTGGTTAGGGTAATTAGCTGAAAGAGCCATCTTATATTAGCATGACTCCAAATGTTAAGTTTTAGATGTGACTTTCTGAGAGTTTAATTCAAATCCGTCCAACGTTTCATAAAACAGCACACAGATATAACAGCATTCACCCTCCTTCACCTTGAGGCTGGTGATAAATAATTAGAGAACAAAATAGAGCTGCTTCCTTCAAATTTGTTTGTACGTTTCCATCAGTCACTGGTCATCAGCCGTTTCATCACAGCAGGGTGTTAAAGTGCTCCGAAACGTTTCCTGCCATGTTTGTGATGTTTGTTTAATATGGGCTGAAACTTACACCATCAGAAACTGAATTTGAAGAGCCCACTTGTGCTTAAAGAAGCAGAAATAAGCACCAAAAATTGGAAATTATCTGAAAAAGCAAGAAAAAAAACAGCTAAACAAGAGTTAAATGAGCTTAAATTACCAGAAGGAAGTGGAGAGAGCACAACTGTGCCTAATTAGGCTTAAAGAAGAAGAAATGAGCACACAAATGTAAACTATCTGAAAAAAGCAGAAAAGTTGCACACACGCCCCAAAAAATAAACAGCTGAACAGTAGCTAAAAATGCAGAAAGAGGCTTAAATTACCAGGAAGTGGAGAGAGCTGTGCACAATAAGGCTGAAAGTAGCAGAAATGAGCACAAAAGTGGAAATTATCTGATAAAAGCCAAAATTTGCTTAAAAAAAATGCTGAATAGTAGCTAAAAAGGCCGAAAGAAGCTTAAATTACCTGAAGGAAGTGGAGAGAGCACGACTGTGCCTAATTAGGCTTAAAAAAGCAGAAATGAGCACAAAAAATGGAAAATATCTGAAAGACAGAAAATTTATAACACCCAAAAAAAAAAAAAAAAGCTAAACAGTAGGTAAAAAGGCAGAAAGAAGCTTAAATTATCATGAGGAAGTAGAGAAAACACAATTGTGCACAATTAGGCTGAAAGAAGCAGAAATAATTGCACAAAAGTGGAAATTATCTGGAAAAAGGTAGAAATTTGGAAAAAAAATTTAAAAAGGCAGAAAGAAGTTTAAATTACCAGAAGAAATAGCCTATTTGCGCCACTTTGGATAAAAAATTACTTTACGTATCTCGGCGTTATGGCTCACTATTTTTATAACTATGGGATATTAATTTATAGCACATTGTAATAATGATTTAAATTATTCTTTTATCTTCTTGAACGTGGTAGAAATGGGCTTCTGTTGTTTAACAAACTTCCAGTATTGTAAAGTAACCGAGGAGAAACTGCTTCTGTTTGTCTAAAATAGTTATTTGGAGTTTTTTGTTTGTTGTTTTTATTGAAGTACAATTTTACATAATCTTCTCTGTATAGTCATGAGCTGAAAAAAAAACAACTGGTGTCAAAATGTGTTTTTACTGCACCAGCATGATTTGAGGGTTTTAGCATTTCTTGGATCTTGTTGTTTTTCACGTCGTCACATCCTGATCTCACAGAACGAGACGATGACAGACCTCACCTCCTCTTTATCTCCTCATCCGATCGTCTCGTGTTGATCTCCCTTCCTGGATGCATGGAATGATCTTCACCCTGCGACAGAACCCTTGCTGTAGTTTAGCTCTCGCGTTTGAGTCGGAGCCAGCGCACGATGGGAACGTGTAATTTTATGATCACATGAAACCACAGAGGGTGGTTGTTCGTAACCAAAACACTGTTGACTCACACTGGAACTATTTGTGATCGGAGCTGCTTTTGATTTAGGCAGAATGAGGATTGCACGCAGGTGCTCCGGTGTGCACGCACGTACACACGAGCGCGCGGCACATTTTTAAAAAGCACTGCAAGGCCCCATGTTTAGGCCTCTATGACTTCAGCATTCCTGTGCTAACCGCTGCTGCTGGAGAGCAGGTTTTTATTGCCGCACAATGATTTTGCATTGTTCTCCGGATCACAGTGTGCAGTTTTAATGTGAAAATCTGTATATGTGCTCTGGACTGAAGCAGTATACTTTGAAAGTGGCTGCCAAGATCGTCATGTGTTTGTTGTGGGGATGCTGTGAGAGGAGGGGGCTGATGGCAGGAGGTGGGCTGAGCAATGGCATCCTAAGAAACATGCATGAAACAAACAAAAGCTAACTTAAAATGGCCATATGTCAATGTTTACACGTAAAATGATTGCCTAATAGAAGCAGGAAGATGTTGTAAACATTGGGACAGGCTGTCAACCAAAGGCTTACTAAAGGAGCCAACATGCCCATCAGTGCTGATTGGGATGTGTGGGATATGGATCAGAATTAAAGCTGAACTGGATTTGACTTTTGGACTTCAGTGCAGCAGTTTCCAAGATGGAGCCCCTCAAGACCAGGGTTAGTCATGCGGAGGACTCTTCCAAGAGTGGACAGTCAGACTGCAGGAACAGTCTATGAAAAGGTTGTTTCTCTATTTTACATCTGCAGTTAAAGGTGCTCATTGCAAACTTTGAAATAAAACATAAAAAAAAAAAATTAAAATTAAAACGTTTAGTTGTCCAGATATAATGATGTGCATTTCTGAAATGTGGGTACGCACTCAATGTAAACAATGGCTGGTTCTAACAAAAACTTTGTGAAAGCTTAGAAATCTAAAAGTGACTATGCATTAATGCATCGAATATGTTGCACTTGGTCATTTCAAACGTCCCTTTCATGAACGTTGCACCTCTTTTCAGTCACTTCAGCTGTTTCTGTAGGAAAACAAACACTCTGGTTGGCAGCCGTTGAACAATTTTGCTTAACGCTTTTAATTTAAAGACTCATTTACCATCAGTATGAACAAGTATTTGTGGTGATTTTGGTCCTTGCATAAGACTTTTATACATTTTGTACCTGTCTTGATGATTTTGCAATGAGTTCACAAAACGTATGTTAAACACGGAGAAGAGGATGTATGGTGCTTGGTCAGGAAGTCCACCGGGTCTCGTCTAGGAGACGTAACTGGTCCAAATCATGCGAGAGCACTTTGACTGAAACACAGTTCTGGATTTTGATGTAACATTAAAAGAAAAAGCATCTTCATGAGCTGCTCAAATATCTAACATTTAGCATTGTTCCTGCATGTTTCTGTGAAACTGCTAACTTAAAGCTCCGTGAGACGGGATGTTGTGCAGGGCGAAGTCTAGGGTTCAGCATCGTTTGAATTTGAACGATTCCGGTTTCGATTCCAGTTCCTATTGAATTCCGATTCTTTTTAGGTAGGTTTAAATAAAATTATAAAAAAATGACATAGTTCTTTCTGGATGAAATAATTAGAACTTCTATTTGAATTTGAATTTTATGAACATTTTTACTTTTTTATTAACTTTACTTGGAATTTCTCACAGGGCTATTTTTTCAACCATATCAAACGTATGAACTTTAATATGAATGTTGTGAATTTTCTTTTCGCAAGGGTGCACTTTCACGGGAGCTTTTTGTTTGAAAAACTCGTGCACATTTCCACACATCCAGTGTCTGATGGTGCAGCCATGTGACTAAGCTGAAGCCCAGCAAAACCAGCAGGGTCGAGATAAATGGGTTCATCGAACAATCCCAGTGTAACCACAGCACGTTGATTTGTTAATTCTGCTCTGAGGATTGGAGAACAAATTGTTTTCTCTCATTCTTGTTTTTTTTATTATTAATTGGAGTGCATGTTTATTGGTGGTGTGTACATCTTTTATTTTTCATCCATCCATCATCTTTACCCGCTTCTTCCTTTTCAGGTCACTGGGGTCACTGGTGCCCATGTCCAGCTGTCACTGTGCGAGAAGCGGGGACACCCTGGACAGGTCTCCAGTCCATCACATGGACACATAGAGACAAACAAGACAACCATTCACTCTCACTCACATCTAGGGACAATTTAGAGTTACCAATCAGCCTAACATGCATGTTTTTGGTCTGTGGGAGGAAACCGGAGTACCCGGAGAAAACCCACGCATGCACGGAGAGAACATGCAAACTCCACTCAGAAAGGCCCCACGGCAGATCCATCGACCTGCGTTACCGTGCCGCCTACATCTTTCTATTGACTTGATTAAAAATAATAAAGACAATAATCAGTTTAAATATTTATTTTTATCATGCTAGGTTATTTTAGTCGCTTTAATCGTCAGAAATTTTTTTTTTTTTAAATTTGAATTTGTGAGTTTTCCCCACAAAAAAAGAAACACTGGACCAAAGCAAAGAAACCAGACGCCAGGATCCTGGAGACTGGTGAGGAAGAAGAAAAATGTAAATCACACCAGCAAAAGAGCAGCTGCAAATAAAAATCTATTCATGACAACAGTATTTATTCAAGAAGTGGAAACACGGGCGCACCAAACTATATCTGTTCAGGGAGAATACATTTTTGATTCGGTTACAGGACCATCCGCTGCTCAACACCGTTGTTTTAAAACTGTTTTGACATCGTAAGATTGATTTACGCAATATCATCCCGGCGGTTTTATTGTTGTGGCTGATCGGTGTATATCGGAAACATAATAAATGATCAGTGCTGGATGGCTCAGGGGATATAAATCAAAGATGCCTCGTCTCTTGTTACCGATGCAGAAGATGAAAGTAGATCGAAGTATCGTGAGACCAGAAGCTTCAGTTATCCTCCGTTATTCATCACAGGAAGTCGCTGCCATGCCTCTGCACCCAGTGTGGGCGCTGAGAGGATAATATACCAAAGAGGAGACTTGGACTTGATGGAGAACGTGTCCTACCTGGGCATCACGGCCATACATACTTCCAGCATAATACGTTCCACATGGAGAAGCTACTGCAGCCGAACACTAAAACAGGAAAGTTTCTTCTTCTTCTCGCTTTAATTTGATCAACGAATGAAATCCAAGAACGCTGATGTTCCCTTTATGCACTGTTAAACCAAATAGTTTAAATCCCAGCGTGTGCAAAAATTTGGATTGCGTCACGGGGAAGAACGAGTCCAATCAATCAGACTCGGAGGCGATGGCTCCGTCTTGCCAAAAGATCAAACAGACCTGAAGAGAGGAAACAAATTTCTCCACGGAAATTAGTTCCAGTTGAAAGAGTTGTGTTACAAGCAAACTGTGATTACTTATAAATGAGTGTGTGCATGATGTAACGAAGTGCTAAAGTCGAACGTGATTGGAGCAAAGTGGAGAAAATTCTACAAAATAATCTTAATATTCATCATAAATATAACCCAAATATTTAGTAGCTTTAATTAACGTCAACCTTTTCTGTCTGTTAGCAAAACATCTCATTAAACTGTGAATTAATTTGAATGAAATTCCCAGACAGTAATCAATGGATCTGCGTCTGTAGCTGTTTAGATTTTGGAGTCACTCCTAATCAAGATGGCTGCCACAGCTAATCAACATTATCCACTTCAAAATGGCTACATGTCATCAGTTTCAGATATTAAACTCAAATTTAGTGTGGTATCTGAGAGTTGTCCTCAACACAAACTCAAAGCATCAAAACGTCTTGCTGGATGTGGTTGTGGCGGCCATCTTGAATTAAAACTCTACATCAAAGCATGTGAGTTCCTTCAAGGAATGCTCGGCCCGTTTTATTGGAGTTGGTTAGAACTGTTTTTAGTTCTTTTACAAGTCCTGTAGGTTTAATCAGGTGGAGCGGAGTAGATCCCAGAGCAGTTTGCGTCTAGATGTAAAACAGCCGGGATGAGAATTAACACCCCCGAGCCTGAGGCTGCAGGTTTCCTACATGGGGTTGCCTTCCAGACATCTTATGTGGAGGGGCTTTGCAGAAAAGCTCCTGGGAGAGGTGGAAGAGGTGGGAAAGGAAGGCCCAGACGTCTCTATCAGACTGCTGCCCCTGTGATCAGCTCCTGCTGACAACAGCTGGATGCACACTCATAAAATGCCAATTTGTAAAACAGTTCAGAACTCACTGACCACAACGATCAAAGCTGCTCTGTCGCTTGATGAGTAAGCGAAGCGGGAAAGCAGTTGGAGAGGATTTAAAGCCCGAGATGCAGTCTGAAGTAAGCTGGTGTGTAGGTGGAGGCTCCTCCGGTCACATCAGCTGGACGAAGGGATTGATTGCTCCTCTGGAACGTGTTCAGCCTGATTATGGTCCTTCTGGGCTGCTGCATAAACCAAGAATGTCTCTGTGCATGCTTACAGTCATCCGTCATCACTTAAAATCCTTTGAGCTATTACTAAGTGTATTTTAGCTGCTACTTAATGCGCTGGAACTACAAACAATATGCACTTAACACGTAATAAATAGCTCTTTTGAAATGATTAGAATTTTCAAGTTTTTGAGAGTAAAGTGAACAGTATCTGTCTGACCCGTTCATTCCCTCCTGTCGACTCTCAGTTACCGCTGGTGGTCCCAACAGCAAAGAGGAAGTTCAAGGGTGACTGGACATTTTCAGATTTCTTTTATAGCGCTTCATCAGAATGATAAACCACATCGTATTTATTTGTTTGTTGGCTCTTTGCACCACTATGCAAAACAAACAAACAAAAAACTGGTTGAAAAAGGGAGGAATCTATGTTCATTTACTATTTAGAGAAAGTGGAAAGTCTACATTTAAGAACTAGAAGTCTACATTTAAGAACTAGAAGTCGACATTTAAGAACTAGAAGTCGACATTTAAGAACAGAAGGCATACAACTAAGAACTGAAATTCATTTAAGAACTAAAAGTCAAAATTTAAGAACTAAGATGTCACATTTAAGAACAGAAGACATACATTTAAAAACTGAAATTCATTTAAGAACTAAAAGCCTACATTTAAGAATTAAAAGTCTACATTTAAGAACTAAAAGTCTACATTTAGGAACTAAAAGTCTACATTTTAGAACAGAGTCTATATTTAAGAACCAAACGTCTACATTTAAGATCTAAAAGTCTACATTTAAGAACTAAAAGTTTACATTTAAGAACCAAACATCTCCATTTTAGAACAGAAAGTCTACATCTAAGAACTAAAAGTCTACATTGTAGAACAGAGTCTATATTTAAGAACCAAACGTCTACATTTAAGAACCAAACGTCTACATTTAAGATCTAAAAGTCTACATTTAAGAACCAAACATTTCCATTTTAGAACAGAAAGTATACATCTAAGAACTAAAAGTCTACATTTTAGAACAGAAAGTCTACATTTAGGAACTAAAAGTCTACATTTTAGAACAGAAAGTCTACATTTAAGAACCAAACGTCTACATTTAAGAACTAAAAGTCTACATTTAAGAACTAAAAGACTACATTTAAGAACTAAAAGACTACATTTAAGAACTAAAAGACTACATTTAAGAACTAAAAGACTACATTTAAGAACTAAAAGACTACATTTAAGAACCAAACATCTCCATTTTAGAACCAAACGTCTACATTTTAGAACCAAACGTCTACATTTAAGAACAGAAAGTCTACATTTAACTATTCAAGAGGATAATGTTTTACATAAACCCAGAACAAGCATCAATGTTTAAATCAGTCACCCTAAAATCATTTTGAATTAGCACTTAGATTCTCATAGGAACATTGTAATAAAGCACATAATTAAAATATTTTATATCCAAATAAATATGGGGGTGGGAGAGGTGGGGGGTTCTCTGACTGACATTAAGAAGACACTGAAAAGTTATATTTTCTCCTTGATGGGTTCTTATTATTATAATGTTAGATGAATCTCTAAGGTTATATTAGAGATGATTAATAATTAATGACATCATGAGTTTTATTCTGCCTGATTTCAGTGTAAAACTGATGGAAATGAGCTTAAAAACATATATAAAGTAAATAAATAAAACATCCAGCAGGACTTTTAAAGTATTTCTTCCATGAAAAATGTCAGGACTTCCTTGACTGGATGAAAAAAAAACAGAAAAGTAAAAACCAAACAAACCTTGCATCATTAATTTAATATTGTCAAAATATTTGTCTAAGCTATTTTCAATTCTTAAAATCCAATTTTTAAGACGTCATATCTATCTATCGACAGACAGACAGACAGACAGACCTACAAACAAACATGAAGCGATTTTCAAATCATCTGAAATTAAATCTTGATTGATCCTTTTCTTTCTTTCTTTTTTAAAGGTAACACTCAATTTATTTTACAAACTGTCAAAACCACTAAATGTTCTGGGACTTCCAGCTGTTTTGAAGCCAATGATAACTCAGATTGTGTTTGTCCATTTGATTCTTTGCTGTAAACAGATGTTTGTAGGTGATTGCAGTTGGGAGCTATTCATGCCAATGTCTGATCCAGTCAAAGCCCAAGTCTGTTCATATATTTCCAAAGGTGTGTTTACCTTTACAATTTGAGAACATAGACCTGATGCACAGAAGTAGGATGTATACATCAGGAAACAGGCAGGAAGTTACACTTGAACAATCCTTGAACTCACAAACAAGCTTAATTCATTGCACAAACATCAAGCCATGCTTAAACAAGGCCACTAAGTCGAGCCAGGTGTAAATCATCTTGGATGAATGCAGGTTCACAGTTTTCCTATAAGACCCACTCAGTGGATCACAGATTTCCTGATCAAATATGACACATACATCCCACTTCCCTCCAGCAGAGCAGCAGACAAATGAAGAGATGATCACCAAACAAGCGAAACACTGCTGCCATCATAGAGAGGAGGAGGGTGACAAATTATAGCGGATCAATTGAATATGTGAGTAGTTTAAAAGCTTGTTGCGCCACTGAATCCATTTCCAAGTTCTCTCCAAACTAATAGTTGTCCACTTGGTCTTAAAAATGAGAACTGAAAGTTAATGTCACCCACAGCAGGAGATGAACCCTACTGCACTAATTAAACTCACTTTGTGTCATTATGATCATCTCTGAGACAAAAAGTATGAGCAAAATATTTTTAATTTTTAACAGAAGAAGAAGCTGAAGCAAAACAGATGCAGCAGTTTGAGGCTTCAAATAATACAAAGAAGAAAAGTTCATTTTAATCTCATCATTTTCAACAGTGAATATTTTTTCTCGTTTAATGTTCATCCAGCACAAACATGAGCGTTGGCCCAAAACGCACCTGGCAGCAGGTGAACGTTCTAAACAAGAATAGTGTGCAGACTGACCTGCAGCTGATGATGTTCAGCACAGACGCCACGTGTAAATCACCTGGAAGGTGTTGGCTCACACACCGGACCCGACTCTCTGGGCTGATATTACCAATACTTACACATAATCAATTATCTCTGCAGCCGAGGCGATGAACAAGCTACTCAGCCAACCTAAATAATAATTATTATTTACATTTATGATAATCTCACAAATAATTATAAGAATATTTCTATTATTATTGTTTCTATTATTGGGATTGGATTTAATTTTAAACAGTTATTTGATGTCAAAATGACAGTAGTTATTTAACTTGTGATGTTTTAAGAATGAGGCAAAGCTGTACATAAGATGTAGATCGTTAGGACCAGTTATTATTCTATGTGGAAACGTACGACTCCTCTTCTGTGCAACTGAATCAAGGATTAATTCATTCAGGATGACACAAAAATCCCAGCTTAATCCTTGATCCTACTTTTTGGCTTTTTGTTTGTTTTGTTTTCTAAAGCATTTTTATCACGCTGCCTGAAGCTCAGATAAGACAGTCATCCCAGAAAATTCAAAGACTTGTAATACTTACAAACAACAACCTGGTTCTGACAGGACGTTAAAAAAAACCTATGATGAAATGCTGAGCAGTGGATGATTTAGCTGGTCCTCGTATTTTTTTCTAAACCTTCCACCCAAGGCCAAGTTTGGTTAAAGTTCTATTTTGACATGGGAAGCAGTGCATACCACGATTTATGCTTTCTGTTGTAAAATGTTTCGACTTCTGTTGGGAAAAGGAAAACAGAAATATTATCCCTAGCACAGCTCATTTCTTTGAAGAATGCCTGTCGCGACCTCACTACTGTTCTCAGGACCAGTGGGCTCATCTTCGCGTCGGTTTATTCAGCTCCCAGCATGGCGGAACATATGGATCTGATTCGGATGCTAACCAGGAAGATGAAATGTGAGAAAATGAACAAACAGCAGCGGTTTTATGATGATTCCTTTTTGTATTTGTACTCCCTCTTTCCATTTTCTGCATATGCCTGAAGTTGTATTCTTCAGTTTTCATTGTGTTTGGTTGTGTTCTCATCTGATGCTTTTCCCCCTCAGTCAATGCATTTCTATAGTGACCCTGCCACGCCCAGCTTCACCTGTCTCCTGTTTCTTGTTTTGTTTTGTTTTTATTCAAGCTTCCCATAGTCTTCATTTCTGGGTCTGACACCTCCACTAACCATGATGCAATGGGAATGCAGAGTTCTGAATAACTTTGCTGAAAGTTGCAGAGGAAACTGACAATGAGCTCAAGGCTAAATATGCTAGCTAAAAGCTAAAACTAGCAAAATGCTCACTAGATGTAACAAAACACTAGATACAAGCTAAAAGTAGCAAAGCTTTAGTTAACAGTAGCAAAACACCAGCTATCCACCCATTTATCCATCTGCCACCTGTTCTGGAGTCAAGTTGTAGAGACAGCAGCTTCAGGGAGGTCCAGACATCTCTTTCCACAGACTCCTCTTCCAGCTCTTCTGGGAGGACCCAAAGGCGTTCCCAGGCCAGCTGAGAGACGTAGCCTCTCCAGCGTGTCCTGCGTCTTCCCCAGGATCGCCACCTAATTGGACATGCCCAAAGCACCTTCCATCAAAAATCTACGGTACTTAAAAATAGTGAAATGTTATTGAAAAGCTAAAAGTAGCAAAAGGCTTGCTAAAATTAACAAAATGTTAGCTTTTAACTAATATTAGCGAGGGATAAAATTGCAATAACTGACTAGTCATTCTTAAAATTAGCCTTAGCTGTAGTAGGATTAGCTGAAGCATTAAATAGATTTCAAAGAGAACAATGTTTTTAAGGATTTGAAGAGATACAAATGGGGGAAATTTTCTTTATATACTTTTACTTTTGAAAAGTATAAAAATTACAAAAGACAAATAGTTGTAGCGCCATGCTGCTAGGATAAAGTTTTTGGTATGAGCAGCTGAAACATTTGCAGAAGACGTCAGATGCCAATTAAAAAACCCTAAAGTAGAAAAAGACTACAACAAAAGTTTGAATGTTGAATCTGCATTCACAGAAAATGCCTAAATATGATGAGCACAACTGAGCTGCTGAGTTTTCAAAGTTTTATTGTTGATTTACTTGTTAAAAGCTGGTGGGAAAAGCGTTTGTCTTACAGATCAGCCGTGCTGTGCACATTCAGAAAGTCATCTGCAGCTCATCTGTGCTCCTTATTTCGTCTTTGTAAAACACCAACTAAAGTCGCAAAGACAGAAATTTTGCATGAAGCAGTTTTCTATTATCCGTTTCAAATTGGTGACAATATCTTGATTCCTGCGGTTTCTTCACAAAACATTCCAGCTTGTGTTTTGTAAGTTAAAAACCTTTGATGGGAAACTTGTCAGAACTAGATTTGAGGATCATATTTACTATAATTTACTACAGCTTTGATAGCTTTAGGACATTAAACCTAAAAACCCAATAAAATTAACTGGAATGCATGGTGCTTTGTTTCCTTGGAGAACATCAGATTCAGATCAACTGCGAACTGAATGAAAATGTCAGGAATACAGAATGTAGGCTAAAATGAATAAATGTCTGCAGGTTGCACATAACAAACATTTTCTTGTTGAAACTGATGTAAAAAAAGAGGACGTGTAAATTTTTGTGCAGTTATAAGAAAAAAAACAAGTTGAGGGAGATCATCTCCACAACTGGTACTGTGTTTGATTGGAAAACTCCTGAGACAATTACAGTAAGTATCAAAATGAGACAGATGGGGGGGAAAAAGAATGGTCCGATCTGAAGAGAGATCGGTTGAGTCAAAGCAAAATGTACAATCTGAACAGAAGAAACAATGTTAAGAAATAAAAAAGAAATCTGAGCTGAAGAAAGAAAGAAATATCAGGTGAAGACAAAAAAAAAAGATCCAAAGAAAAATAATCAGATTGGGGAAAAGAATGGCTGAAATCCAAACACAAATCCAAAGAGAGAATGGTATGATTAAAAGAAACAAACAAGTGGATCCAAATAAAGAACCATCTGATCAGAAGAAAGACGAGTCCAGTCAGAAAAGACAAATGTCCGATCTAAAGAGAGAACAGCCAAATCTGAAGTCAGAAAGATTTAATTGGGTTTGATTAGCAGGATATGAATGAACTTTGGTTTCATGTCTGCAACATGAAAAGTGCCTTTAAAAAAATAACTGTTTTTGATCAATCCTGATTTGCTGCACCCAGACTCACAAGAGAAGCTTGTTCTCATGCCGTTTGCTCAAAACAAACCATCCAATGACACTGAAGTTCATGTGAACTGAATTTGGCTTCAAGTTGCTTCAAGTCAGCAGTCCTTCCTTCTACTTTATCTTTAAACGATGTTCCTATTTGTAAGAATATCTTACAAATACTTGGGTATCTTGGTTGATTTGCATCTCTCTTTTAAGCCCCACATCGAAAACTTAGTAAAGAAACTGAAAATAAAACTGTGTTTCTTTCCCAGAAATAGATCCTGTCTAACTCTGAATGCTAGGAAACACCTTGTAACTGCTACTTTCCTTCTCTTCATTGACTACGGCGACATTATTTACATGAACGCCCTACAAGCACCCTGCAGATGTTTGATGCTGTCCATAATGGTGCGCTAAGATTCATAATTGGCTGTAACTACCATGCCCACCATGCATGCTGCTTGATCTTGACGAAGATGGACGCTTTTCCTCCCGCTCCTGCCTCCCCACTGCTTTCGCCTCCCTCCTGCTTCTGCGTTCTTGTCCTGTGATTCTTCTTCAGAGCCTCTCTGTACATTTCTTCTGAACTGTAAATCATGGATCTGGTCAGTTGGTCTCTCAACACAATTGATAAAATTTTCTTGACGAGAAGACGGGGCGAAGGAGAGCCCCCATGCCCTGAAGGGACACCCGCAGCTGGATACACTATGGATTCCTGGGGGCAGTGGAAGATAGTGTGTCTGTTCGCATTGTCCGTTGAGGATGGAGAAGACACGGACATAAACGGGTTAATCCCATTGAGCCACGAGGACTCATTTACAAGAAAGACCTGAATTTTAACAAAGAGTGATGACAACAGTGGACAACAATGACAACAATAGACATTCACAAATGATGCATACAAATTATGTTTTATTTATTTATTTTTACAGTGAAGGCAGACAAAAAAAAAAAAAAATCAAGCAGAGTCAGCCTGTCCCAAAGCAAATGTTATCTGAATCCACTTGGCTGTGAATAGACCATCTCAAATTTCTCCTGGAGGTTATGTGAACAAGAAGCTCTGCTTTGCTATCCCCACTCCCCTACCTGTTCCCTTTCTGAGGACATCTGTGGACCTGTATCAGAGCTGAGCTGAGCGGGCTGATAGACACTGTGCCATCTCTTCAGGACTATGGATCGTTCTGGCAATGTCCAGACAACTCACCGCCTTTGTCGTCCTCCACATGCATACATGTATTATGTCATTAGTATGTTGCTGTTTATGTGCGAGGTCTTTTTTTGTGACTTTTACACCGTGCCCCAGCCAGGACATAGTGCGAGATACTTTTTATTTTATTTATTTTTTTATCATCCCTTTCCTCTTGTTTCCATTTTCCTCATCTACCATTTTCTGTCTGTATAACAGGTGTCTCTTGTAAATGAGTCATCAAAGCACAATGGGAACTAACCTGTATAAATAAAGGTTGAATAAAAAATGTGCCCTGTGTTCGCTGGTCCTATATGTCACTACATGCTCTTAGGACATTATTACATGCAGCGTCCCCTCAGTGCAGACTGAACTCAGCAAAAAGGCCTTCTCCTACTCTGCTCCTGTTTCCTGGAATATCTTGCAAAAAGATCTGAAGCTCTTGACCTTGACCTCTTTAAGTGACTTCAAACATCTGCTAAGTTCATGGCAAAAACCAACGCAGACATGTTCCTGCTTTTAGTTTCTACATCGTTTTACAATGTAGCCGTTTTTGTTTAGTTTTTAATATAATTTTCTTCCATTTATTTTTTCAAATTATATGCTTTCTTTTATGGCTGTCTACTGTTGTCACCATTCTTTGTTAAAAACAGATCTCTCTTGTAAATGCGTCCTTGAGACAAACCTGTATAAATAAAGGTCCCACACACACCTCAAACTGGGACAGTAAAGACAAGGCAACATTCAAAGTGACAGCAATTTATTACAAAATAATGTAGATGCAAGAACCTTATTTTTGCAGCTTATTCTCATAAATTCTGAAGGATGATCAGTAAAATGTTGGTTGTTTAAACATGAAGAAGTTTGGAAATAAGAGAGGCTGAAAGAAAACCTAAAGCACAACAGGTGGTTTGGGCAGAGGACAAGAATATCTTGATATCTACCAGCTGGCCTGGAAGTACCTGAGGAAGGTGGTTTGTGGTAGTTGGGGAGCCCTGACTCTGCTCTTCATAGGGGGTTAGTGAAGAATCAGTGGGCGTATGTAGCATTTATCTGGTCCCATTCATTTGAGAACGGCACACATCTGGACAGCATGACCAACATGGAAAGTAATCAAGGTATTTACATTGCTGCTCGTTAAACGTCAGCTTTTATTTAAATTTCTTCACTTTCCTTTGGTCTTTTGTTGTTTTCTGACTGTGTACCAACCCAACTGCATTCAGTAAACCAATAATTGATTAAAGCTGCTTCAGCTTTTAAACACACAGGGGGAAAAAATCAGTTTGCTGCTGCAGTATGTGCACACAGCTTAGTCCCCCACATCAGAGTGAGAACAAAACGATGGACTAAATGCACTCCAAGGGGGCTAAAACCAGTCCCCCCCCCCCCCCCCTTTTTTTTTTTTTTTACAGCCACTCGCAAAACAACTTCTCCTTCATAATGTGATGCAGTGTTGATCAGAGTCCTGCTGAGCCAGCAAGCTGCAGAGGCATTTTTAATTGTTGCAGGTGGCCTGGCTCGGAGAACATAGCTGTGATGCTCAGGGATCTGCAAATAAAACTCCAAAGCCTGCATGTGTGAACGGGTACACAAACAAGTGAGCGGGGTCCAAGACAGCTGCGTCTGGGATCGCTGTGCCAAGGTTCACAGCCTGAGTTAACAGCACGGCCTCCTTTTGCCTTCAGACACAAACTCTGAGTCTGCAGAAATCAGCAGCACATTCAAATGGTGACTGACAATGAAAGGAAGATCTTAAAAATATTCGAGGAGCATTTGCATTTCAGAATACAACCTGGATTTTGGGGAGGAAATAAGTTTGGTATTTTTTCTTTGCTTTGCTTTGTTTCCCCCTGAAAATAGGATTTTTGAAAGTCATTTGCAGCTTGATTTTAGCAGGAGAATCAACATGACCACTGCGACAAACTCAAAAACTTCTGTGCTTGTCTGGTTTGTATGGAAGACCGTTTCTGCCAATAAAAATCAATAAAATGTCCAATATTAGTCATAATTTTGACTTTCAAAGTAAAAATTTCAGCTTTCAAAGTCATAATTATGAGGGGTTTTTTTTTTTCATTCAACCTTTATTTAAACAGATGAATCACATTGAGCCTCAAAGACTCATTTACAAGTGAGACCTTTTTGGACAGACAAACAGTGGTTAACTGGACACATGTAGGAGTTGTACAGTTCTACAGTCAAAGTCAAAATTTTGACTTAAAATTAATAAGTTTGACTTTCAAAGTCATAATTTTGAGATGCAAAGTCAAAAGTTTGACTTTCAAAATCATAATTTCGACTTTCAAAGTCATAATCATGAGATAGTTATACAGTCAAAGTCAAAATTTTGACTTAAAATTCATAATTTTGACTTTCCAGGTCATAATTTCAACTTCAAAAGATAATTTTGACTTTCAAAATCATAATTTCTACTTTCAAAGTCACAATTATGAGCTACAAAGTTGAAATTTTGATTTTGTATCTCAAAATTATCACTGAAAGTCAAAGTGCTGACATACCATTGGACTTTTTTTTTTCATTGGCGGAAACGGGCTTCCTTAGCTTGTGGCGTGAAGCTCCAAGTAGAAAGAAGATTTTTCTCACAGCGATCAAACATGTCTTGCAGTCTTGTCCCTGTGTGCATGAGCCATTTATTATTTTGTTGTGACAGCACCCTGAATGGAAATGATTTTGAGGAGCTTAACCAAATACATTAGTTCCACTCTGTGTGTCTCGTATTAACATGCTGAACTCACATGTGCACAAGAACTCAACATTTCAACAGATTCTTCTCAGAGAAACCGAGTTAAATAATGTTTCCAAAGAGACTCCGTGAATATCCAAACGCTAAACAGTGAAAGTCGTTTATCATTTCCAGGATGTGTGTTCGCTCTTCCTGTCCAACATGACACAGTCTGCAGCAAAGTCTTCTGTTCAGGCTTTGAGTCGGCCATGCACAACCAGAAATGTCTCCACTTTCGATGACAAAACTTTGACTCATTCTCGTGACTCAGGCCTGAAAGCTGCAGCTTGACCAATCTGCAGAAGGTTTGCATGCTTTTAGCACAATAAAAACAACTTTTTAGAGCTTTTGAACCTCTATAGTCACAAGCAGCCTTACTGTACAGAAAGTACCTTTTTGCTACCTGTTGCTGAGGTGAAACCAAAGCTGCCCTGGAAGCTCAGAGTCTGCTGCTGAAATGCGCACTGCGTGATGAACAGCTTCCTTTTCCTGCCGTTCTGCAGCTGTTGCCGGGCCCGCAACCCATCGGGGCTGTAAATCAGAGCCTTTGTACTCCAGAACGAGCCTATCAACCACAGGTGTGGGCTCTGCCTGGGGATCAGACAGCTCCACAGTGGAAACACTGAAACATCAGAGCAACTGCAGGCGTCCAAACACCGAGGCAGAGGATGTGTTCAAGGGTTGATGAGGTTTGGGTACTTTATACTTTACACTTATCAGGTTCTGGGCAAATTAACTTATATATCAAATGAAAGCATTTTTAATTATTATTCTTTACCTGTGACGTCCCGTCCCCCCCACTGCACATAAGGCTGGCGTCACCCCAGGGCCCCAAAATAGTATCATTGTTTTAATTGAATGTTAATGACTGGAAAGAGTTTTAATGTGTTAAAGCTTACATTAACAACTACTTAATGGTTTTTGTTTAATTTGCTTCAGATTTTTGTACAGTTTTAAAGTCAGGAAGTTTTACTGTGACCTTACTTTGTTAATTTCTGAACTGTAAGTTTGCAAATATCCCCACTGCTGTATAGAAGATGCAGAGCTGGTGGTTTTTATAACTAAATGCATGCAGCGATGGATGTATATTTTATTCTAACACACTTTCATGAAGTCAGGAAGCAGTTTGTTTGTTTTTTGTCTAAAATGCTGCATGTTCACTAAAACACTGTAGTTGCAAATTTATTTATTTTGTGTTGTTGCTTCTTAAATTGCTGATTTTTCTTGGTTTGCAAATTTTCTGTATCTTGACTTTTTTTTCTTCTTCTTACCGATTTTAATTCAGTTCAAATCAGTTTATTTATATAACACCAAGTCACAACATCAGTCGTCTCAGGGCACTGAACAGAAACATTCACATATATAAAATGCAAGTTAATAACATTATTCATCTGAGGAGCAGACTGCTTTGAATTTAACTTCATCACAGAACTCTCACCTTGAGCAAGCATGAAGGCGACAGTGGAAAGGAAAAACTCCCTCATGAAGAAGAAACCTTTAGCAGACCTAAGCTCAGGACAAGCGGCCATCTGCTTCGACCAGCTGGGTTTGAAAGGAACAGGAAGGAGGAATAGATACACAATGGCAGGTCAAGAATCACATGTTAAGATAGAAATAATACCAAATGAAAACTATTGCAACGATTCATTTTTATGAAATGAGGTCAATTTGTCCTCCAGTAGTTTAAGCCTATGGCAGCATAACAAGCCAACCCTAACTATAGGATTTATCAAAAACATAAAGTCTTAAGCCCAGTCTTAAAACTGGACAATGTGTCAGCCTCACAGACAGAAACTGGAAGTTGGTTCCTCAAGAGAGGAGCCTGATAACTGAAAGATCTTCCTCCCATTCTGCTTTTGGAAACTCTAGGAACCTCAAGTAAACCTGCAATCTGAGAGTGAAGTGCTCTGTTAGGAAAATATGGAACAATAAGATCTGTGATATAAGATGGAGCTAGGTTGTTGAGAGCTTTGTAGGTTAGAAGTAAGATTTTGAATTCAATTCTGAACTTGACAATGGAGAGAAACTAAACTGATCTCTTCCACTAACTCCACTCTGGCAGCAGCATTTTGGATCAACTGAAGACTTTTAAAGTATTTGGACATCCAGATAACAAATCATTGCAATAGTCCAGTCTAGACATAACAAATGCATGAATCAGTTTTTCTGCATCATTTTTAGATAAGATGTTTCTAATTTTTGTGATATTACCCAGGTGGAAGAAGACGGTTCTAGTAACGTTTTTAATGTGAGGGATAAAAGAAATTTGTACAAATGTGTACAGATAGGTGTATAAATTAATGCTGTGAATAAATAAATTACATTAAATATAATGTTATGGCCCAAAACTTATATTAGGGGTCCACATCCTCCATAACTCTGGCCTGCCTGCACAGAAAGTGGGTCAGTTATTCATAAATGTAACATCACCTGGAAAAAAAAAAAAACCAGCACACTAGTAAAGTCCGGATTTATTCAGGAGCATGACTGTTTGATATCGAGTATAAAATTTGACGTTCAGCTTTTCTGAAACACGTGAACCTCTCCAGTCTTCAGATTCCCTCAGCTGTTGCTCATTTCTCTTGAACAGGTGTCTTTGTTGTTGTTTTAGCATCTTTTTTTTTTTATCACTAAAATCTGCTCTACAACCACATCTCTCTGGTTTACAATGACTGGCAGCAAATTTTCAGTTTTATTTGAATTTTTCTGTTTTTTATGGGTCTGGTCTTGTGCTGATGCTATAGTTAGTACTGCTATTAACATATAGCCTTAATTATTATTAATATTTTCCATGGTTTTTTACCTTTTCATTTGTTTGTCTCTGCAATGCACTTCTGCACGTTGCACTTACTGCTGCATAAAACAACGTCGAGCCTGCCCTGCATCAAAACATTGTAAAGCTTGAACGTTTTATCTACATCTCCAGCAGCTGTGCCTCCATCAAAACTCCACGGAGGTGAAACTTCTCTCTGTAGCAAGATGAGGGTGGGAGTTACAAGAACTTTGTGCAGCTAAGCCCCCTTTTTGGACACCAGCGAGGGGAAAATTTACTGATGAAATGTGGCACAGGCCCAGGAATGCAATTTCAAGCTTCCACATCTGTGAGATGGATGAAACCAGGTTCCTAATTTTACAACCATGATGTCAATGAGAAGACATGGCAGCGCTCCATCAGAGTACAGGTGGTCAGAATGCACATTTAGCTGATGACATTTTGACTCTGGTTTCAGGACCGCCGTCTATTCATCCACAAGTCCAGGATCTGATTAACATTATGGTTTTATTCTGGTTTTCCTCTACTTGAGCATAAAAAAAATGTACAGGAAAAAATGGATTTAGAAAATATGTTTAATATTACTGCCTTTCATAAAAGAACAAAATAAACTAGTTGGATTTTCAGGAAAACGCTCTGCTCCATGACAAAGGTTTTCCTTCAGTAAACTGAAAGCTGCTCAAGAACCAAATGAAGTAAATGTTTAATTTCGGTCTGCTTTGAAAAAGAAACAGTCTAAATGTTACTCCCAAACAGACTTTTGTTCCTGGGACTGAGTTCCAGATGTTTGAATCCTCTCAAACTATTTTTTTTTTTTTTTTTGTAAACAGACTCTTGTAGATGACTGGAGTTTGGTGTTCTTAGAAAACCCAACCAGCCAGTCCTCGTCTAAATCTGAGAACAACGGCACAAAAACTGAAGATGTTCCTGTGTTTTGACTAAACCATCTCTGTACACATGACATGGAAGCTGCTATAGACTCGGAGAGCTATCAATCAAAATCTAAAAACATGGCTGGATTTTAAATCCTCAAAATGTTTAAGAATGGATGAAGGATTTTTGTTTCACCTTTATTTAACCAGATATAAACACTAAGAACAAATTCTTATTTATAGTGCTGGGAAGCACCGACGGGCACTTGCAGGGTCAAGGGAAGGGAAAGAATATAATTAGCAAAACAATAAAATACAGTATTAACAAAGAAATCACAATTTACATTAACACTTCATTGTCAAAGTCAAACAACATTACTAAGCTTGAAAACATTTGCAAGTATCTTTTAAAAATGGCATTTAAGGATTTTTTTAAACTAGAAACGGAGACAAGTGAGGTCAGACCCAAAGTTTTTGGAAGCAGATTCCAGTCAGATGGAGCAGCAGACGCAAAGACCACAGAGCCAATGTGACACTTGGTCTTTACAGTTGTTAACCACAAATACTGAGAGGATCGGGCGTTATACTTTGAAACCGGTACTATCTGCAGTAGATTAGTTAGAAATGGAGGTGAATAAACCAATGAATTTCATGACGAGCATGTAGAGAAGCCATTTAACAAGAGAGCAGAGGTGACAATGATGTAGTCTATAAGGATCATTTGTAACAAAACAAATAGCAGAGTGATAAATTGTGTCCATCTTATGAAGGACACCCTTATAAGCATGTCTGTAAATTATGTCTCCATAATCCAACAGAGGTAGAATGGATTTTTTTTAACAATGGTACGTTTTGCAGCCAATAAAGATCAATTTCTATATAGATAACCAAGTCTTGCTTTAATCTTAGATTGAAAAACATAAACATGACGTGAAACGGACAAAGCACCATCAGTCCAACTTCCCTAACTTCCCTAGTAGTTATAAACCTTTCTTTCCTTCTTGCTCTCGGCAAAGGCGGATGCTTTTCCCTCCTGCTCCTTCCATGCTCTGCTCTTTGTCCTGTGAACTTTAAATTCACCGTCTTTGCTGGCCTCCACAGGCATATGTCTTTATGTCACCAGTATGTTTATATTACTTTTTTCTTTTGCTGAAGTTTTTTTTTTTTTTTTTTGCAACAGGACACAGTGTGAGATACGATTTTTTTTATACCTCCCATTTCCTCATGATTTTTCCCTTTTTCCTTATCTAAACGAAAAGGGCAGCGCGTCACACGAGGCTGCAGCCTCAGGCATTCCTGGCTCTATGTTGTTTTCTTTGGACGGCTGTACTGAAATATAATTTTGTTGTGCTGCTATGCAATGACGGTAAAGGTTGATTCTGATTCTGAAACTGTTACCTCTTCTATAATATCCCCGTTTACAGCGGTGAAGTCCACCGAAGTGGGATACGGTTCCTTCTCCAAGACCGAACCACATAATTTTAGTTTTCTTGGCATTTAAGGACAAAGTCAGAAAAGACTTGCTGGATTTCAAGAAAACCACATGCAAGGGACTTCACAACCTCATCCAGAGTAGAACCAAAAGCATAAAATAGTGTCATCGGCATATAAATGAATGGAGGCCTAACTAACAGAATTGTTTATAAATATGGAGAAAATAACTGGACCAAGAATGGAGCCTTGGGGTACACCTGACGTAATTGGAAGAAACTGTGATGTATGAGAGTCAACCTTCACTAATGAAGATTATGGATGATTCCTGGCAACCAAGGATGCAACCGGTGACTGAGGATATGCTGAGTCACTGGTTGCTATGGTGATTATCACATTTTTGGGAAAGCAGAGAGGGAACATGAACTGTGAGTGGCAGAAACATATGGTTTGGATGCATTTACATGTTTTCATCTATAGTAGACATGACAAGTTAAAAAGACCTTCAGCTTTACGTTTTAAAATGAATATTCAGAACTTTGATGTAATAAGAGTCGGTGCACGCTGCATTTATGGGGGATTTAGGAGACAACCAAAAGTCCTATAACAGTAATAAATCAAAATGCCTGCTATTTGATGTATAAACTATGTAAGGAATATAATGTTTGAGAGAGCAGGACAAAAAGCAAAAACTTCATAATTTTTCAACAGCTCTAAACGTATGTGACATCATAACACTCCAAGTGAAACACTCTAAAATCTCCAAAAATCATAAAACTTAACTTGTGACTATTTGAAACCTGCAAAAGAAACCAAAACATTTTTTTTTTTTTTTTTTTTAAGTCCAACTTTCTGGGACCTGATTAAACTTTGATTTATGTTTTTTTCTGTGAAATATGCCTGAGCTGTACAGCTTCCAAAAGGGCTGAGTTTTCACACTTGTGTTGCCAAAAGCCCATTCATTGTTCTGTACGTAAAAAGGTTTTTGCAGTTCTTGCTAAATGATCTCTACACAGTACAATATACTGCCTCTGAACCTCGTAACTGAGCTGTGATGGAAACAGAAGAGCGGTGCTTTGACGCTTGTCCATCTATAGAAACCTTAAGGCGTGAGATTTGCAGATTTTGCGTTTCACTGGCTTTCGGAGCATAAATCTGTAAGAGTAACGGAGGCTTCGGTTATATTTCCTAAGACATACATCCGTGCCTCTCATCATCAGAAAACGAGACATCAAACTAGGTTTTTAAACTGCATGGAGACGTGCAGCTAATGTTCTTCATCCCTGACAGAAACCACGATTGCGTTGAAGAAGACAATAAAAAGAGCAAGCTGAGAAGCGTACACACTGTTACTCCTCGGTGTATCCTTACAAAGTGCAACAAATTAGAACAAGCTGGTCTACAGCAGCCTTTAACAATACATCGCAGAGATAAATGAGTCATGGCTTCAACAAACAAACAGGTGTGATGCCATAAACCGGCCCCCGCCTCGAAGACGAACAGCAGCAGGACCACAAGCCGAGACCTTCGGTGAATTCAAACGATGAGCTCAGATCCAGAAAAGTGTCGCATACTGAATCACTTACTGCAAACCTGCCGTTGTAAAAACACAAACAAAGGCTTTCAGAGGACGACAAACATGTGCCCATCATTAACGCCCACAATTAACTCATGAGTCAAGCATCCAAACAACAGCGAGAAAGGTGAGCAAATGTCCATTAGGTCACCTAAATATTTGTTTTACAATCTGAGTAAAACACTTGTTTCTTGTCATAATCTCTGAAGCGCCTGCTGATTTAATGACACCCACAACAAAATGTACGAAGAGCCCAACAAAAGCTGTGCAGCTGGCAGATTAGAAGACCTGAAACATGTCCAGAACATAAACAGGTTGTATTCATGGAAAAAACAGGCTCAGCAGGTCAGTCGTGGCAGCACGAGGTTTGCACACCGTCCACTTGGGAACAGTTTTGGATTTAACTGAGCAAATCGATACGAGCCTCCTATTGGATAATTACTGCACGGGCGATTTATCGTTCAGCTGCAACAAGTTCTTTAACCCCAACTGGTGCAATGAGTCGCTTCTCATTTCTTAAACAACCATGTGTAAAGACGCATCGCGTGGTCGTGGAAAAGATGTCAGTCTGTTTGAGAAGGGTCAAATCACTGGCATCAAGCAGAGAAAACATCTAAGGAGATTGTAGAAACTACTAAAATTGGGTTAAGAACTGTCCAACGCTTTATTAAAAACTGGAAGGATAGTGGGGACCCATCGTCTTCGAGGAAGAAAAGGCTTCAATTTGCTCTAGGGAGCATAAAGATTGGACTCTGGAGCAATGGGAGAAGGTCATGTGGTCTGATGAGTCCAGATTGACCCAGTTCCAGAGTGATGCACCCATCATGTGTAGTGTCTAGTCATCAGTGCAAGATGTTGGTGAAAAATTAATGCAACACTGGATGGAAATAGATCTTGTGACATTGCAGAAGTTTATTGAAACAATGAAACAGAGAATGCATGATGTAATCCAAGATAAAGGCGGCCCAACGAAATATTAGTGTGACCTGTTTTTGACCAGGCCGTGTACGTAGTTTTGGAAAAAATGGTCACATGTGGATAAGACCTTAGATTTTCTTTGTGAGTTTGAGTCGAATAGGAGGAAGTTTTATTTCTCATTACTGATGTACACACCGTACACAGATTATTATAAATATATAGTTTACAATATTATATTAAATCCTTTTTTGAGTGCTGCTCAAGTTGTAACAAAAGGTTGTTTATTAATTTTTTTCTTGTTTACTTGTCCTGTTTTTATTTTCTTTATTTGAAAAACAAATACAAGTGTATATACTTTGCAAAGTTGAAAAACTTTTGATCAAACCTTTTTTTTTTTTTAAACCTTTACATTGACATTTTTGATAAATATAAAGAGTGGCAGTGTGAAATAATTTATTTTTTAAATTTTCTGTTAAAAAGGCAGGAAATACAGCAAATCAGATGTTTTTATGGCCATAAAACCTTTAACATACAGGGAATTCATTTAAATACATTTACTACGATGTTCTGTGGCAAAGTTGCTGGTACTAAACTAAAATTCCATATTGGTTGATATTCTGTTTAAATGACTTGGATTAAAACATCCCATTACTGTAAAGCACGGTGGTGGACGATTGATGATTTGGGCTTGTTTTGCAGCCATAGGACCTGGGCACCCAGCAGTCATGAAATCAGCCATGAACTCATCAGAAAAATCAGGGAGTAAAATCATAAACGTCTGGAAAAATAACAAGTTTGGTACAAGGGGATCCAAACTACAGACTCACGGGAGAAGGCAGTGGTTGGATACACGTTGGTGGATTTAATTTGTCACTCACCGATTCTGCATTTTAGTTCGGTTTTTGTTAAATAATGAAATGCTGTTAAAAAATATAAATATATAAATAAAGGCATCTGTTGTTAATCTCAGGCTTTATTTGCTCAATTTTAGGAGCTGGTGAAGACCAGATGATCTTTTTTATTATGTACTTATATGGAATACTTTAAGTTTTGAACAAGATGTGCTTGCTTTTTTTTTTTTTTTTTTTTTTAGCAAGACCATATTTAGAAGCACACTGAATGTAAAACAACTAAATGAATAAATGTAAATACTGGTATGCAAATGGGTTTTAGATGGTTGCATTAAAGGAACCCTGCAATTTTCTTTTGAAGCAGCAGAACAAGCCTTGGTGATAAAACTGATACAAAAATGATGTGCTAATCCAGCCATTTGTTCTTTACTGTGATTTGGTCACAGTTTATATCCTCCTGTGGGATGTTGAGATAAACCTGGTCACATGACAGTGACTGGATGATTACAGCATCCAGACATCCCACCACAGGCGTGTTTTATAGCATTTATAATGATGTGCATGAGTGTTGTTCATTAGTAGGCAGTAGAGTCGGAGGAGAAGAATGTCAGATGGAAGTTAAACAATAACGATGGTGGAAACTCTCGGCTCGCAGCTGCGGCTTGAAGACGATTAACCCCGTTTCACCCGCTTTCTTTCAACTAAACCCTGCTGGTTCTGTTTTAAAAGCCTGGAGCTGCTGCAAGAGTCTGAGAAAACAGCAAGATTTTTTTTTTTTTACAAAACAAAACAAAAATCAATGTTCCTTCAAATTAATGAGAATTTTAATCACTCAGTGGTCTAAGAACTTTTGTGTTTGCTGAGACATTTTTCATAAAGACGCACGTTAGTAGATGCGATGTATTTGGATCGTCTCAGAGCAGTGGCCCTCTCATCCTGCAACTGATGTTTGGTTGTCAGCATTAGTTACCATGGAGATACATGCCAGTCAAATATAAAAAAACAGAATCTGCAGTAGATTCCTGCTATCCTGATAAAATACTGAAATTTTGTTAATTGTAAAAAAATACATGTCATTTTTGCACAGCACTCCGGTTTATACAGTATACATAACTGAAAACTGTTATTTATTTATGATCACACTTTGTTCTATGTGGTTCATCAGGTCTAATTAAGATGAACAAATCTCATATTCTAAGAACAAATTTTCTGGTTTGTTAAATTGGGTGTTTGGTGCCACCTAGTGGCCACCATCTGCTACTGCAGCAGATCTGTCCGTTTTACATCAGTTTAAATTGATGAGCGACAGTCATTTTAGAAATGACCACATTAAGGAATAAATGCTAACTCACCGCAGCGTCAGAAACAGGATAAACATAGCGGAAACAAACTTGTTAAAACAAAGACGTGAGAAAAGCTTCACTTCCCATCAGATGAATTTCTTTGTTCAAGTGTCAGTTTTTACAGAACAACCGGACTGCACTGAATTTTACTTACGCAGAAAACTGGTTGTTTTGCGAAGTTTAAAAAGGATCAAAACTAAAAGAATAATTTATTTAAATGGCATTTACTTTTGACAAATCAGAAAGTAATAAAATATCAGCTTTTAAGAGAACAATGATTGAAGGAATCAGCCTCGCATCTCAAACGCCAGCAGTTTTTTTTTTTTCACGTCTCTTTAGTCCCAACAGAGTCGCTGCCACTACAGCTCCTCTTCCTCTTCCATCTGTCTCCATCCGCTGATTCATTATGGTATCCATCAGTCCGGCCTTCGTCGCTCCTTTGGACAGAAATAGGTGGCATCTCTGGGAAGCTCTGACCCGGCCCCAGCACCTGTCTGACAGTCACGTTCACCCTGGAGCTCTGGATGTACCTGGAGCATACGGCCCAGTCTTCCTCAGCTACAGCTTCCAGCATGCTGCCCTCCTGCAGGGACGAGGCAGAACTAAAGTCTTCCAGAACAGCTGCGCGCTCCTGCGGCGCTGGGACGATGCGAGGGACGGCGTGGTAAAGCAGCCGGCTCGGCCCCGACATCAACATCACGTCCCCACTGTGTATGAACATGGCAGTGGGGGGGTCCTGTTTGCGAGGGCCACCCAGGAGGAAAATGGCAGACTGTCCAAAACTGTTCAAACACAACAGCGATGAGAACCTTCTCAAAATCAAGTAAACTGACCCATCAGAACAAATAAAAGCAGCTCCTCTCACCTGAGCGACAGCAGAGGCCAAGAGTGATCAAGCTCCGACTCGTCCACGTGGATCCCCAGAGACGAATCGGAGCGGTAGTAGTTTAGGATCGCAGCCTCGGAGCTGAATCCTGGAAACCCGCAGGCAGCTGTTATCCTGAAGGAGAGCGCGTGGAGATCCGACGGGAACGGAGTGAAATGATTGGCAGAGTACGTCTGTGAATGGAGCAAGGACAAAAAGTAAAATTTGGGGAAATAAATACAAAAAGAACAGCCCAAAAAGGTTCATGTTATAGTGCCTTAAAAAAAAACAAATGTACAAAAAAATGAAATTCATCGCATGGCACTTTTTTCTCTTCAACATTTATTATCGAGGCTCCTTGCTCACCTTAGTGTCCCAGTTGTAATGATATCCCAGAGTGACCCAGCGCAGTTTCTCCAGGAGGGTCTTTGCTTGTCTCTTTTCAGAAGACGCAAACCTGGAGTGTTTTTCCAGGCAGGTCATTGAGTGTCAGTGGACAAACCGAGGAGCTTATTAGAACCCTGCGCTGACTTCACTGCAGATTTCAAACTTCATGCCATCATAATCCCTGAAATTTGACTTTCAATACATGCAAACCGCCTCAAAGAGCTTGTTTTTATACAACCGCATCTGTTAGGTGCCAATGAAAACGATACACTGAGATAATAAGCTGTAAACATTTTAGTAATGAGTCCCACCTGAGGACTTGTGCGCTCCTGCCCCAGATGTCCTGCGTGTCAGACAGAGGCATGTGCATGTCCAGGTTACACACGTTCGGTTTCTGAGGATACGTCTTCAAACACTGTCTAACCCAATAAGCCTGGGAGCCTCGCAGGAAAGGATTGGAGATAAAGATGAATCCTAAACAGAAAACACTGTTTTTAAATGGGTGCAACATGTGTAACGTGATAAAACATGATCTGACTGAGAACCGAGTGACAAGTTAAAGGACATAAGTAGAAAAATAGTAGTAGTTTTCTGGTGTGTGAATGTGAGATTATTATTTTCCGGTTGTCCTTTTTGCAGGACAACTGAACATCTTTAGGCACGCATAAGAACAAATCTTTCTGAAAACTAGTCGTTTTATTGTCCAACTGTGGTTCACTTATCCCTAAAAAAAATTCCACATCTTCAATGTTTATCTATCTTCTATTCCTACCTGGGTATCCCTGTAGGCTGAAGGCTCTCCAGTCTCTGATGGGCTTCAGTCCAACACTGACAGCATCCCCATCCCTCACAGCAGCTGGGTTCAGTTTGACTGGAACTATCTGACAGTTTCACACAGACATTTAGCATCAGTGTGTTTGTCACAATTAAAACACACAATTATTTGATTTCAAGTATTTCAGTTCTGTACAAACATACGGATGCGAGGATTTTATCACTGTTTACATCGAGTTGATCAGACTTTGTTTAGCAAAGCCAAACACTTCATCATTGCTCTCATAAAAGGCCAAACATGTTTTTGGTTTAGTTGGGACATCATAAACAGCAGATTATTGTTATTTTAATTAGTATTACTTTCAGTTAATGACTCCTTTGTGTTTCTGACCTTTTCACCTGCTGCTCCGCTGCAGAAATCAGTAACATCCCTAAAATCTGGTGGAAGATCTCTCCTTTTATAAAACTTAAAGATTTTTCTGAACGCATCCTCACTGTTGTCCAGGACGGAGGCCGCCATCTTGGCCATGACGTAACTGTCCTTTCAAACCCGATCTTTTCCGGAAAACTTTTTTTTTTTTTTTTTTTTATTTACCCTTTATTTATACTTGAACTTATTTAATAAAAAATAAATAACATTTAATTTTTAGTTATTTGTTGAACTAAAAAGAAAGAAAAAGGACAACCGAGGTTGCGTCTTTTTTTTTTTTAAATCTTGTCTGCCAGTTTACGCATGCGCAAATTTACGTCATAGGTCAAAGTAAGTGAAGGACGAAAGATGGCAGCCCCCACAAGGAAGTTCTTCGAGATTTTTGTGTCTAAAGTACCATGGACTGTAGCCAACAGTAAGTCCTTTTTATTAATAAAATTGTTACGCGTATGCTTTATTTTCAATAAAAATGTGTCCGTAGAACAAAATGTAGTTTAACCTTTGATTTGAGCTTTTGTTCAGTGTTCGATGAGAGACACGCGTGACGTGAAAACGGTTCAGGTTGATTTTTAAGCAACAGAATCAAGACGCTTGAAATATTTAGCGATTCAAACATTTAGTGGAATTACATAGAAGGAATCTGGATTGCCTTAGATGAGGTCCAGTATAAAAACCACAAAGGTTAACTGGTCATATCCAGCCCAGTCCATTTAAAATAATTAACATTGATTATATTCGACATGTTTAAGATATGAAAGTCTCACGAATTGCACAATTTGTTTAAAAAAAAAAAAACATTTTAAGGAGTAATCCGGTCACAAAACTTGTAGAACAGCATCAGGAACGTTGTCATTTTGTACGATCGTTGTATTAATTAGTACTTGTGTAAAACATCTGGTAGTTTATACTAATGAACCATCATTTTTGTGTCATGAACTCAGTTTTAATCCTTGACCTGGTTCTGTTTGTTTTTCAGAGGAGCTAAAGGAGTATTTTGGTCAGTTTGGCCAAGTAAAGAAGTGTGTCCTTACTTTTGTAAGTTTTCACGCAGTTTAAACACAATGAACGAATGCTGACAAAGTCAAGCACCCGATTCAATTAATTCAATTAAAAATGTAAAGCAAAACAATTTAAATACTTAATGTATAAGTATATTTATTGCAAGGTCTACACAGTACCATTTTAAATGAACCCTTGTTTTTTTTTCCTCCAACGGATGCTGTTTGACAGCGGTGAACATAAGGTTTTATTCTTCTTTTGTGTTGAACCAGGACAAAGAGACGGGCTTCCACAAAGGATTCTGCTGGATCCGCTTCTCATCCGAGAAGGGGGTGACCAATGTACTTGAGAAGGACACTCATGTTCTAGAGGGCGCAAAGGTAAAATTAACCCTTCATGCACGGACTTATAAGGATCAGAGTCTTCACTTATACGGATGAAGTTGAACTAAAATTCTTTATTTCTGTATCTTCAAACTTTTCAACCCGTCTGGAATCATTAAAAGCTCATTTTCATCCAGTCATTGCTTCATTTATCGGATGATGTTCTCTGATTTCAGCTTGAGATTAAGCAGAACACCCATCCACTTGCAGGGCAGAGGTCCTACAGAGATGCTGACTTTGACTGAAGCTTGGTGGTCCGGCTGGGTGAAAGAGTCACTGCGGTTGCGTTCATTCCTTCTGCCTCAGCTGCTTTGTTTTGCTCAGACCAGTCTGACACATTTACTGTATAAATATGTTTTCACCTCTCAAAGAGTTCTGTATTGTTTTTTTCTGTAGTGTCACACCTCAGCTTCAAAACATGTCAAAAACAACTTGTAAATTCTACAGTTTCCTGTATGGTAATAAAGCCAATGCCTAACTCTGTTATTTTACTTTAATGAACTTTTATTTTGCAGTTCAGTTACCCTGCACTTTATGAATCAGGACCATGTATGGACACTAAAAGTGGACAACTTAAGACCACAAGGAGATAATTCTGGGTTTCTCCAGGCAGTGTTGTAGTCAAGACCACCTAACCCAATACCAAGTCAAGACCAGGTGTACCGAGACAGGACCAAGACTTTTGGGGTCCGAAACCAAGACCGAGGAAGGGCGAGACCAAGACATCAAGTCTTGGAGCTCAATCTTTTCACAGATTATCTCGTCTTATACTGTCACAACAACATAGTGACAGTTTTAACAAATATATAAAATGTAACTTTATAAAATATATATATAAAAGTTACATACTGCAACTTTTTTAAGTTTGCTTTTGAATGAATATATCGGCTTTTATAAATTTTTAAAGCTACAAAACAAATTAGACATTCAGTGGTTTTTGCACAATAATTTTCATGTCATGTGACCCAGTAACACAACTTATGTTAAACTACGTTACTAGACCTGACCGACGAGGCACCCTCATTTCGCATTTTAATGCATTTTCTAATTTTACACAATTGTTCAAATAAAATTGAAACCGTCCAAACCGAGCGGAAAAGGCATGTAAAGAAAATGAAAAGTGTTATCATCTCTTAAAAGAGCTAATGAAAGATGATAAAAATTATTCACAAGTAAAATCACAGCTGAATGAGTTAACACATCTGTTAGAGGACATCAATGTATTGCATGAATCTCTGCTGCCTTTAATTCCGCTCGATGAGAAAGATGAACAAAATACATGGTTTTCAAGCATCGCTAAATACAACAAAGGGTTTATTGAGGATGCTCAAATATGGCTTTCTGGAACAAACAAATGCTCAAGCAGGTCATTATCTGACATTTTGCAGCCAAAGGAAACTCCCATCAGGAGGAGAAGTGGAGGTTCAAGAACAAATGGAGCCTCAGTTATCTGCCAATCTCCAGCATGACATTCAAGATTATGTGTTGCCATCTGACAGTGTTTCAAATCAAGGAAGCAGGTCAAGCTCTAAAGTATCATCAACTTCATCTGCACGTCTAAAGGCAGAAGCTGAAATGGCTGCCTTGCTCACACGTCAAAATATGCTCGAAGCAAAGCATGCAATTGAAGAACAAGAGGAGCAACTGAGGAAAAGGAAGGAACGGTTTCATCTGGAAGCAGAAATAGCTGCAACTGCTGCAAAAGTGAATGTGCTAAAAACTGGATCTGCAGTGCAAAGCTCAACTTCACAGAAATCCAATGGAATGGAATCATATTTTAAAATAAAAGGAAATGCTGTTGTGACTCTTAATGCAAATACTTTTGTTCCACAAAGAGAAATACAGTAAATGAAAATGCAGAGCTTCAAGTAAAAACAGTGCAACATAATGTGACGAAGAAAAGGTCGACACCTCTTCTTGGACCTTCTCATCCTGCAAGCAGAACAATATCAAATGTGCCTCTGCAGCAAGCTGGTCACTTAGCAACCAATGAAAATCTGTTATCCATCATGGAGAAACAAAATTAATGAACTTGCATGTTGGTTCGTCAACAAAGTCTCTCTTCGCTACCTAAAAGAGAAATTCAACCTTTTGATGGCAATCCGCTTCACTTTCAGGCTTTTATGCGCTCATTTGAACAGGTCATTGACTCAAAGACCAGTGATCCTGAAGATTGCCTGCATTACCTCGCGCAGTACACCAGTGGGCAGCCCAATGAACTGGTCAAAAGCTGTCAACATATGTCTGATGGTGGTGGATATGTAAAAGCAAAGACTATGCTGTATGAGCACTTTGGAAATGGTCATGTTGTTGCATCTGCTTATCTGAATAAAGTTCATTCATGGCCATCGATTAAATCAGAAGATGGAAAAGCTCTTCAGGCATATTGTTTGTCCTTACGTGGATGTTGTAACGCTATGGAGGAGGTTCATGATCTTTCTGAATTAAACACACCTGCTAATATGCTTGCTATGACCAAAAGATTGCCATACAAATTAAAAGATAAATGGCGAACAGTAGCATGTGACATCCAGGAGAAGCATCATCGAAGAGCAACATTTATTGACATTGTTTGCTTCATTGAACGTCAAGTCAAAATTACTACAGATCCTGTATTTGGAAACCTAAGTGATGCTCCATTAATAAATTCATCAGCCAAGAACAACGATGGAGGGAAACGTTTTTCTCGCCCAAGAACTACAGGAAGTAGTTTTGGTATCACTACCTCTGCTGTTGAGAGAAATAATCCATCAGAGGCACAAGACATTCGGACTGATGTGAAGATTTGTTTGTTTTGCAAAGGTGGTCATAAACTGGAGTTATGCTCTTTGCTCGAAAAGAGATCTCATAATGACAAGATTTCATTTCTTAGGAGAAATGGCGTCTGTTTTGGTTGCCTGCGTACAGGGCACATCAGCAAAGAATGCAGAAAACGCCTCTCATGTAAAATCTGTGGTTTCAGACATGCAAGCATACTCCATATCCATAACAAGAAAGAGAATGAAGTTCAACTTGATGCTGAAGCAGTGAAATCTCCTGTCACAGTTCAGACTAGTGGTCTTACTGGGGCCGGTGAACAGGACTGCAAGCTTGCCATTGTACCTGTCAAGGTGAAATCAAAGAAAGGTAGACAAACACTGGAAACGTATGCCTTTTTGGACCAAGGGAGTTCAGCATCCTTTTGTACAGTGGGTCTTTTGGATAAGCTGAATCTCACTGGGAGAAAAACAAAGATTCTCTTGCACACCATGGGACAAGAGAAAGTCGTGGACAGCTTCATTGTACCTGAACGTGAAATTGCCGGATTGGACAGTGACATGTATTATGACATGCCTGAACTCTTCACTCAGCACAGAATGCCTGTAGACCTGGGTAACATCCCAAAGCAACAAGACCTGGCTATTTGGCCACATTTGAAGCGTGTTCATTTACCAGAGATCAAAGCACAGGTGGAGCTTTTGATTGGCATGAATATGCCCAGAGCTCTAGAACATTTGGAGGTCATCAAGCGTGAAGGTAATGGACCATTTGCCATTAAAACTGTGCTTGGCTGGACAGTGAATGGGCCACTTGACCGAGAATGTTGTAAAAGACCAAGTTGTCTGTCAACAGTCATCATGAAGAGAATTTCTGCAAAGGAAATTACGTGACGCACATGAGGAAATTCAGCGTTTAAAAACTCAATGTCAACAGCTAAAGGACGAAAAAGAAGAGCCCGAAATTTTAACGGTTGTCGTGGATAATGTCAGAGCTAAAAATATGGACCTCACAGAGCAGCTAATAGAATTCCATGAGGAAAACAAAGAACTTTCAAAACAATTGGCCATTGCTGCAACTGACCTCGGCTGTGCTGAAGATAAAATCAAGACAGTGGAAGATGAATGTAAAAAGTTGACAGATGCTTCTGAGAAAAAATGCTGTAAAATAGAAAAACTAGAAGCACGGACGTCAGGTGGCTAAGCAGAGGTAAATTCCTGGACAGATTCAGTGAGCTGTTGCCTGAGATCAGGGATTTTCTGAAGCTCTCAGATCATGGTGAACATTCAAAACTAGAGGACACCCAGTGGCTTTTGGATTTAGCCTTCCTCACAGATCTCACCAGCCTGCTCAATGAACTGAATTTGGAGCTTCAGGGAAAGGACAAAAACATAATCCACATGATCAGTTCTGTGAGCACCTTCAAAAGCAGGCTGCAACTGCTCACAAGTCGGCTGCAACGCAGGGACCTGCGAAACCTCCCACACATGGAGGCAGAGCTACAGCGCCAAGGGAAAGAGGTCCCACAACTGGACAGTGCACACTATTCTAAGCAGGTTCAGAGCATCTCAGCAGAATTTGAGAGACGATTTACTGACTTTTCCTCCATCGAGCCTGTTACCAGCTACATGTGTTATCCTTTTGGAAATGTTGATGTGGATGGCATTGTGTCCAAATTGGTGTCCGTGTTTCAGCTGGACAGCTCTGGTGTTGAAAATGAGGTGTTGAGTCTGCAAAATGACATTGGGATCAAATCCAGAGCATCACCTGGCGTGGATGGAGAGTTCTGGAGTCTGCTGTCAGAAGAAAAATATCCTAACATCCGAAGATGTGCTTTGAACTTAACAGCACTTTTTGGATCTACCTCCCTGTGTGAGTCTGCTTTTTCACACATGAAAATCATCAAGTCCAAAAACAGATCCACAATGAATGATGATCATCTGGAGACCTGCCTGCGCCTCGCAACCACCTCATACTGCCCATCTTATGAGACCCTGGCCTCCTCCTCTCAGTGTCAGAAGTCCCACTAAGGTAGAGACACATTTATTTTATACAGCTTGCATAAAAAGTTGTCTCCTATAGACACATCACGTTCTGTTTTATTTACTTTAAAGAAGTGAGGAGTAGGGATTGATGAAAAATTATGTTTGTTGATACAGAGACTGGACGAGTAACTCTCGGCAAATTGCAGACTTCAAAAGTAGCTCTTGGTTCAAAAAAGGTTGGGCACCCCTGGTGTACATGTTACGGGCATGCAATAAACAGACCCGGGCTCATGAAGCGTGTCGATTATCTTTATTAAGACAAATACGAAACATTACATGGTGTCAGAGTATCGCAAACTGCACGACCGCTGGAGATTACAAAATGGATTCGTCCGGAGTTCCCGCACCGCAGATGGACTGGGATGCAGTTAACCCCCCCGAAGCCTGGCAGGACTTCGTCCAGCACGCAAAGCTAATGTTTAGCGGTCTGCTAAAAGACAAGTCGGAAGACGTCCTGTGCAGCTATCTTCTCCTGTGGATAGGAAAACGAGGCAGAAATATTTGTAACACATGGCAGTTGACCAGTGATGAAGCTAAGAAGCTAAAAACCTATTTTGAACGGTTTGAACAGCATCTCATGCCAAAGACGAACACCATTTTTGCCAGATATAAGTTTTATGAAAGAGTCCAAGAGGAAGGGGAGTCATTCGAACACTTTGTGACAGAGTTAAAGCTACTCGTCAATCAATGTGGTTATGAGAACAGTGACGAAATGGTTCGAGACATGATTGTTTTTAAAAACAAATTCCCCACAAATCAGAGAAAAACTGATGAGCCAAGGGTCTGATTTAACACTACAAAAAGCCATAGACTTTGCACGCTCACATGAAATCGCACAGGCTCAATTAAAAGTCATGGGGAACCCACACACGAGCTCACAAGGAGCAGTGCCTGCACATGCTGTGTTCTCAAAGCGTCAGAGCATGCAGCACAAAGGGAGGACAGCCCCAGGCTACAAGGTGGGAAAGCCATGTGGGAGGTGTGCGCAGACACACAGCCAGAGAGATGAGTGCCCTGCAAAAGGAAAGAAATGCAAAAAGTGTAACAAAATGAACCACTTTGCTAAAGCTTGCCGATCAGAAGCACCACAAAGGCACAACCCTGTGTACGCAATTAAACCTGATGCTCCTGATGAGGATGGAGTTTTTTATTGACTCCATAACAAAGCTAAATTAAGGGGAAGCTAATGAGTAGGCTTATGCTGATGTCGAAATAGGCTCGTTGCATCAAATTGTGCATTTTAAGCTCGACACTGGAGCCACTGCTAATGTTATTCCTGCACGAATATTTAAAAAGCTTTTTAAACAAGTCAGCCTGGCACCACCCACACGCTCACTGTCTGGTTATGGAGGAGAAAAACTGGACATAAAAGGCACATGCCAGCTCAAATGTAAGTGGAAGGACGTCCACACAACGCTGACCTTTGACATTGTGGAGACAGCAGCACCCCCCATCCTAGGTTTGAGGGCATGCCTGGACCTAGACCTAGTTAAGCTGGTCATGTCAGTGCAGAGCACAAACATTATGGATGAGTTTGCTGATGTGTTCAAAGGCATAGGAAAATTTCCAGGAGAATGTGATATACACATCAACTCAGACGCAGCGCCTGTGGTGTATCCCCCACGGAGGATCCCTTTCACACTGCGTGAGCGACTGAAACAGGAGTTGGATGGAATGGAAAAAAACGGCATAATTGCCAAAGTAAAAGAGCCCACTGAATGGGTAAATGGTCTAGTGATCGCAGAAAAGCGTGATGGAAAACTCAGAGTGTGCCTCGACCCACGTGAGTTAAACAAAGCCATCAAAAGGCCTCACTACCCTCTTACAACACTGGATGACATCACGCCAAAGCTGGCAGGAGCACAGTACTTCAGTGTCATGGATGCACGTTCAGGCTATTGGGCCATCCAACTCACAACAAAATCATCATTCCTGACGACCTTCAACACGACCTTCGGCAGGTACCGTTTTCTACGTCTTCCATTTGGAATAATATCTGCACAGGACATTTTCCAAAGAAAAATAGACGAGACGTATGAAGGACTCAACGGAGTGGCAGCCATCGTGGACGACATACTGGTGTATGGCAGGACAAAAGAGGAACATGACGAAAACCTACGAGCCATGTTAGAGCGCACAAGGGAGCGAGGAGTGCGCCTGAACCCAGAAAAATGTGTCATCGGCGCCAATGAAGTGAGCTATTTTGGACACAGACTCACCCGAGAAGGTATCAAACCAGATCCAAAGAAAATTCAGGCTATAAAAGACATGCCGCCCCCAGAGAACAAAAATGAACTGGAGACAATTCTCGGCATGGTGAATTACCTGTCTAGATTTGCACCTGGACTGTCAGAGGTGAACGCACCGCTGCGACAGCTGCTCAAACAAGACTCTGAATTCATCTGGGATCAGAACCACGACAGAATGTTCCAACAAATGAAGGACCTCATAACCAGAGAACCAGGTCCTATCCTAGCATACTACGATGCAACCAAGGGGCTGCGTCTACAGGTCGATGCATCAAAGTACGGCTTGGGAGCAGTACTAATGCAAGATGAGCATCCAATAGCGTATGCCTCAAAGACACTGACCCCAACCGAGGTTAATTATGCACAGATCGAGAAGGAGCTCTTCGCAGTACTTTTTGGATGTAAAGGCTTCCATACCTACATATATGGCAAGAGGATCATCGTCGAGTCAGACCACAAGCCGTTGGAGCACATATTGAAAAAACCAATCTGCATGGCCCCAGCGCGTCTGCAACGCATGCTTCTTCAGCTACAAAGGTATGACCTTGAGATTGTGCACCGCCCGGGAAAAGACACACCTGTGGCCGACACCCTATCCAGGAAGCCCCTGCCTGACTTAGACAGCACGTTGAGTGAAGGCATGGAGGACCAGGTCCATTCAGTGTTGAACAGCCTACCAGTAAGTGACAGAAAGCTTTCAGAGATACGAGCTGCTACGGCAAACGACCCACAGCTCATCCAGTTAAAGCAAACTGTACATGCTGGCTGGCCTAAGGACAGGAAAAAATGTCCCACAACACTACTGGATTTCTGGAATTTCAAAGATGAAATTTCACACTATGATGGCATCATCTTTAAAGGTGACAAAATCATCGTGCCGGCAACCCTGAGAGGCAACATGCTGGAAAAAATCCACACCGGACACATGGGGATTGAGAGGAGTAAACAGAGAGCACGGGATGCCCTTTTCTGGCCAGGGATGGGCAAAGAAATCGCCTCCAAAGTGGAAAACTGTTCCATATGTCAGGAGAGACGTGCGTCAAATCCAAAAGAACCCCTCATCTCACTCCAAATCCCGGAGAGACCATGGCAGGTCGTAGCCTCAGACCTGTTCACCTGGCATGGAAAAGACTACCTCATAGTTGTGGACTATTACAGCCGTTATTTTGAGCTGGAAGGATTGACATCCACCACTACAGGAGCAGTCATCGCAAAACTCAAACCTATATTTGCTAGACACGGGATACCAGAAAAGTTTATTTCTGATAATGGGCCACAGTACAGCTCACAAGAATTCAAAAGCTTTGCAGACACATGGGACTTTGTGCACACAACATCAAGCCCCTTGTACCCACAGAGCAATGGTCTTGCTGAGAGAACAGTCAGAACAGCCAAATCAGTTCTGGATAAGGCTCATGCCCAGAGCGTAGATCCCTACCTGTCTCTTCTAGAACACAGGAACACGCCAGTTGATGACTTTAAATCACCAGCCCAGCTTCTGATGAGCCGACGTCTGCGATCAGTACTTCCAGTCACCAGAAATCAACTAAAGCCACGCACCGTAAGTCAGACGGCGGTACAGGCTAAAAGGAAGGAAAAACAAGAACACCAGAAGCGATACTACAATCACAGCGCCACACCACTACCAAAGCTGCAGCAAGGCGACCATATTCGTTTTCAGCATGACACAGGACTCTGGAAACCAGCTGTCATCATCCAACCTGCAGAGACGGATCGTTCTTTCATCATCCGCACCAGTGAGGGAGACCCTACGACGCAACCGGCGACACTTGAGGGACACAAAAGGTCCATCAGCACCTTCAACACCGACAACTGATCCAGGAGCTCAGCATGAAAAGGCAGCTCAACAACAGACAGAGTCACAGCTTTCATCGGGCTCTGAGTCACAAACCAAAAATAACAGCCCCATACTGACCACAAGATCAGGTCGAGTGGTCAGGCCAAGAACAGTTCTTGACTTATGATTGTAAAGGGTGCAGGCGGATCGCTGCCCTAAATAAAAAAAAATTAAAAAAGGATGTGAAATGATGGAATGTTTACATGAAATATTCACGTGGGATGACGTGAAATGATGTTTACGTAAAATGATGTTTACACGAAAAATATGTGAATGTAAAATGATGTTTACATGAAAATATGTGCAATGTGAATGTAAAATGATGTTTACACGTCTGACATGTTGTTTACTGCAGCATATTTTCATGTGACAATATAATCAATATGTGTACCAGTTCAATGAGGACATGTGGCATTCAAAATAAAAAAAAAAAAAAAAAAAAAAAGGGAGATGTTGTATTTACAATGTTGTATTGTAAACCGTCATAACTATTGTCCTCATGGGCTTGCCATATGGTAGACAGGATGTGACGTAAGGATTCAGTGTACATGTTACGGGCATGCAATAAACAGACCCGGGCTCATGAAGCGTGTCGATTATCTTTATTAAGACAAATACGAAACATTACAGTCATCGTATCCGAGTCATTTCAGAGCGACACACGGTAAACAAACTGTTGTTTCAACACGACGTCAAGACATCGGAAAATGTCTCGATTAGAAATCGCTGCGCTCCGTGAGGAGCTTATAAAGTTAAAGAGCGAAGACAGCGTACTTAAGAACCAGATTCTTAAGTACAAAGCAGAAAATGCTAAATTAAAAGAGGAAGAAGCCAACCTGAAATGGCAATGGAAAGAGGACAGAGCTGCGTTAATTAAACAACACAACAGTGTTTTAATTCAGAGAAAGGACAATTCTCAAAAGAAACTCTTGTCCTTAGAAAAGGAATCAGCTAAAATAGCAGCTGAAAATGTCCAACTTAAAAAGAGCATTCA
>NC_056518.1:27270414-27275415 GCF_014905685.2 Nematolebias whitei | reverse complement strand
AACGTGACGTCAGAACACTGTCGGTCACTGATTGGTCAGGGGGCGGATTCACTAGAGGGGTTTGAGAATTTTCACAACACTCAATCCGCCATTTGCAATTACCGGTGTTCGAACTCTAGGAGCATTTTGACTTATTTTTAAGATTTTAAAAACAATACTGATATCACCGTGGTCAAATGCTGAAGTGCAGGTGTTTTTTATGCTTAGTGGCCGACGACAAAATTCAGAGCAAGCTAGATGGCGCTCCGCCGGTCCCCGACTCTTCCCGATCTTCTCCCCGATGCTCTCCACTTTAGAGCCCCCTAAGGCCATGCAGGGCATACTCTCCCCGGCTCCGAGCTCTGCCGGTCGTCGCAGAAGATCCTCCATGCTGCCAGCTCAGGCTATGGATCACAGCCTTGTGTGCTCTGCGGGCTCCAAGCACCGCTGGTCACCACAGAAGATCATACAAACTGCTGACTTGCAGAAGACTGTTGCCCGGACCTCGGCCTCAAGTGATCATGAAGGTCGAACACCGATCCTGGCAGATGGGCAGACCGGGACGGGTCTGGGACGGAGGGTGGAAACTATTTTTAAAAACATTTTATTAATTAAAACATGAAACTTCTAAATACATTCTCTCCTGTACTGAAACCTGTTTCAAGGTCTCGCTGCCATCAGCTGGTAAGGCGTGTGACGTCAATTTGAACCACGCCCACTGGAGCCGGTACTGAAAACATAATGAAAACACAACTTTTACTGTACTGAGCCGAGTCGAACCATGATATACCTGTACTAAAAGTAATGATGGAAAAGGGGCTTAAAATGCCTTCAAAAAGCAGCTTGACATATTGTGCTATAACACTCGGAGATCAGGTAAAACTATCTGGCTTTAAAAACTAAATATCAGCTTTAATAATAATTCTCTGTCCTTTATCATCCGTGTTATTGCTCTTCATGTTTGATTATCTGCCACTTATTAAGTTCAGTTTGCTGAGAATGCAGAAGATGAAATGAAACCGTTGAAACATTTGAATGGTTGACAACATCTCTCATTAGTAACCGCTTCTCATATCTAAAGATTCCCTCTTGCTACCACTTTTTTTTTCCTTCTTTCTGAAAGTGATCAAATGAGAACTGAGAATGAGCCGTGAACTTCTCAAACGAGCATTTTCAGACGAGCGGGAGGAGGAAATAAAAAGGAAAAAACAATAATAAAAAAAAACAAAAAGAAAAACACAATCGTTGGAAACAAACGAGAAAGGACAAGTTTCCGGATTCTGAAGTAAGAGCTAAAAGGTATGCAGATGTCTTCTCATCGCTCTCCTTCCCAGGTGACAGGTATGTCAGGGCCCTGAAAGCCCTCGCAGTATAATTACACGCCATCCTTTCTCTCCCCCCCAGCAAAGGAGGTGCTGCTGGAACAGGAGCGTTGTGCTTATCAGATCTCTCCGACTCAAGAAGGGGAACCCAGGGGAATCGCATCTTTAACAAAGCCCATCTCTCTCGCCTTTAAATATCTGTAAGTGCACACCCCCCATCTCCATGCTCCCATTCCCTTTGAGTCTTCCCTCTTCTGTTTCTCCACCCAAATATTCCTAAAGTTGCATATATATATATATATATATATAATCTCCAAACACAGTAGTTTGAGTGAATGGCACCAAATTCTAATGATGAACATCCCATACGTCCCCTGAGTCTCACTTTCTGTTTCTGAGTGACTGGTCTGATGTCTGCGAGGCCTCTTTAATGGGACATCAAACCTGTCGCTAGAAGAGGAAGGAACGTCACAAACAGAGGAAGACGAGCGGCTCCAGTCTTTATGAAGACACAACCGATCAGAGGTCTGACGGGCCTGCCACTGTTCTCCACACAGACACAAATTCAGCCAACATGACCCTTCAACCTTCAAAATTACATGAAAAACATAACTTTTTTTTTTTTAACATTCCTTAAAAAAACATGCCTTCTGACTTTCTCAGGTGAAAAAATGTAACCAGTTCACGATTCGAAAAGCTCCGTACAAAAAACATATTGTGACTAACGTAACAAAATCAAGTACGCTTACTTTCAATTTAAACATTTACACTTTAGAGCGGATCATTTGCATTTCATCCGGTCTTAAATTAACAGCATTTTATTTAATAAAAACTAATTGAAAGTAGAATCTGTGTGGAAATATTCCACCTCAGAAACCAGTCTCGTCCAGCACTAACTTAACGTAATTTCAGGATTATACGTTGCTCCGGAGTATAGGTCGCATCAGTCAAAAAAATGTCTCATGAAGAGGAACAAAACACGAGTCGCTTCTGATTATAAGTTGCATTTGTATTTAGACATGTAAGTGCTATGTGTCGTCATCATTGGATGTTCTCATACAATGGCAAAATTAGTTCTCTGCATTTAACCCATCGCACCTGGGATGCACCCAGGTTGAGCAGTGGGCAGCTATGTAAGCACCTGTGGACCAGTTGGGGATTAGGTGTCTTGCTCAGAGACACCACGACATGTGGGAATGGCTGGGAATCGAACCTGGGACTTTCTGTTCCCAAGTCGGCTGCCTTGCCTCTACTCCTTCTTGGCCCCGATTTTTAAAATGGTATTTCATTAAGTGCAAGAACAGATTCGGAATGCTTTTATTATCTTTGCACAGTGAAGTACAACAAAATTACTTTGCGTATAGCCGTCCTCAAGATGAACAGAAGTGTACGGGGGCAGAAGAGGAACAACATATACTTGTCAAAAGCCTAGAGTGCACTCTCGCAGCTGCAAATGGTAATGTTTACCCTTTGGTTCATGTCAGTATGAATAAACATTTAACGCATCAGTCAAAAATTGCGTCATGAATAGGAAAAAATCCCTATCATATATAAGTCGATTCAGACTATACGTCTCAGGACTGACCAAACTATGAAAAAAGTTTGACTTAAAGTCGGGAAAATATGTAGCACTTTTCTTATCCATCTCACGTCTGTAGAGCAGGGGTGGCCAACATTTTTTTCAGAGGGCCAAATCGAGGTATTTAAAACAATCATAAGGCCGCATAGAGAAATTGTAAATACCTTTTTTCTTTAAGACAAATAATCTGAAACACTTCTTTCAGCTTTATCTTGTTGTAGTGAAGATGGCATGCTTGATAAAAACTATGCGTCCTCAATAATCTAGAAATATTCTTTGTAAAATGGCTCGAGACAACATCGTTAGCTTAAATATGTAAAAATAAATAGATAAAGTCTTTAAGGTTTCAGTTTAGTTCTGGAAACACGACGACTTCAGGAAAAAAGTTTGTCATTTCTTAATCCAAAAGTTTTCAATGTAACTGTCCAAGATATTTAATTTAGACTTAAGTTTAATTGATAAAATGCAGGTTTTCCTCAAGTTATTAAAGTTATTTTCAGTAAAGGATTTTGAGGGCCGGATAGAGATTGTCCCCGGGCTATATATTGCCCACATCTGCTGTAGAGGAATTTTGGCCCACTCTTTTTATTTTTTTATTTTTAACTTTACTTAAGTTAATTAAGGTTTACAAACATTAGTTTTTGCCCAGCCCTTATATTGTTACAACACAGCATCATACTGCTCATACTGGTTGAGTCTTTTTCCAACTTGTCATGCTCTGTAACCATTAACCTGTTAATGCTGGCCAGTAGAGTCTAAAATGGAGTGCTTGATCATTTTGGTCTTTTTACACAGTCTGACCTCGGGTTGAATTTGTTGCCAAATGCAGAGATAGTCACACCCATGAACACATTTCACTAGATATTTTTCAGTTTATTTGCTATTTAGAGATGGAATGAGACCAAACCAACACTACGTTCATGTTGCATTTTTTCTTTTCTGTTTAGAGGTTTTCATCAAGTTTTGCAAAGTTTTCCAGTATTTTAGGATTTTATTGATTTCTAAGTAAAAATTATATATTTTTATGGAGATTATATAACATAATGTAAGAAATGATCAATAAATGCTGTCAGTTACATTGAAACATTATGCTTTTTTTAAATTTCCTATGTATTCTAACAATTAGTAACAACCTGCAGCTTTAAATGTTTTATTTATTTTGATTGAATTGAGGTTTTGTGCTATCAACACATACATTAAAGTCAGAGGAATGGTGCCAACATGATGGCTGTTGCTTTAAATAAGATGCATCAGATTATAAATCATGTGAGCACCGCCTCGATGACTGAGTCTAATGCGATTTTACAAACGATCACAGCAGATGTTCGTCACATTTTACCTTTTATAAAGGAACACAGATTTTCCAGCTCACACCTTCACTTCATTAGTCTGCTAAAAAATGTGTCAGGAGCTAACAGAGGTTTTAATAAATCAGTGTCTAATGGTTGTTTTTTATTTTTTTTGGTTTTTGTTTTGACTGATTTGTTGAAATTTGACTTTTAACAACCTTATGTTCTATGAACATGAATTATCAGTGAATTTGAACCGGAACAGCCAGAGGCGTTTAACTGCAATAAATAAACTCTTTAAATTTTAATTTTAAAGCCATTTTTTTTTTCTTCAGTTAACAGCATCTGTGGACAAACATCTCTTCAGTTTGTTTCTTCTAGAACAAACTTTCTTCATGCAGCACCTGCTAGTTTGGTTCCTGTTATCTTAAACTGACTCGTTTGGACTGAGAGCTGCTTTCTGGGAGAAACAAACAAAATACCATATCTTCCGGTGTATAAGTCGCATCAGTCAAAAAAAAAAATGCATCATGAAGAGGAAAAAAAACATATATAAGTGGCAGGACTGACACATCTGTCTCCACCCTATTTGCCCCACTGGTGGAAACAGATGTGGGTGCTTAACCTTTTTCACCCATGTTGTTGTCAGTCCTGGGATTCAAACCAGCGACCTTCCAATCACAAACTCGCCTTCTCTGACTTCTGCACCACCACTTCTTTTAGGTTAACATAACATCAACATTATTAAATTGTTGTAATTTACACTTTTAGTCTTGAACAAGAGATTTTTGTGTTACTCTTTCAAATCCAAAAGGTTTTACCAAAAGGCAAA
>NC_056518.1:27265475-27270314 GCF_014905685.2 Nematolebias whitei | reverse complement strand
TATATATATATATATATATATCTAAAACTATAAAGAGTCTCTGGTGTGAAAAGACCAGTTTTTGGTTTAGGAGGACCTGTAAAGACCAGTTGTTGTTGGTTTTGTTGTCCTATTCTGGTCTGATGGAGGACCAGCTGTCCTTCAGTCCTGGATCTTCTCAGCTGGATGGGAGCAGACGTTCTAAAACCTGAAGGTACTTTTCCGCATTGATGGAGTCTTTCCAGATGTGTCAGCTGCACGTTAGAGGCACTAATGCACCCCCATACCATCAGAGAGGCAGCTGTTTAACCAGAGAGATGATCCAGGCTGGATGGTCCTTGACTTTAGTAATGGAGGACGTGGTTTTCAAACTGAACTTCAGGTTTGGACCAGTCTGCCCACAGAACAGTTCTGGACTTCACCTCAGTCCATTTGAAACGAGCTCTGGTCCAGAGAAGACCACAGCAGTTCAGACCTGGTTTGAATGCAGTGGCCTCTGAGAGCTTCGCCCTTTAAGATCAGATCTCTTCAGATTATTCTGATCTGTGGATCAGATTATGACTTTGAGATGATGGAGATTAAAGTCTTTATTCAGAAGTCGTTCCTCTAGTTTTAGACCGACTGCTGAACCTGCGTCCATCTTTACTTCTACAGTCTCTGTTTGTCTCCGGTCCTCTGACCTGCTGATCATTCACCTCGTCAGACTAAATGTTGGTTCTGATCCGGATCTGACTGTTGGACTTCTGCTGCTCTTAAAGTCATAGTTACTTCGTAGCACCTTTTGATGTTTCCCGTGTTCCACTGTGAGTAAAATGTGAGTTTATCAGGTTTACAGTTGGTGTTCCACGCCGCTGCACGGACGGATCACGGTTCTAAGCCTCCGGGTCTTGTTGCAGTTTGAAACATCGTTGAATGTTGCTCATGCACACGAGTAGATCTGTAGACCAAATGGTTTTTAATCTGGTTTCAGGTTCTGGGGCAAAAATCCTCCTTTTTTTTTTTCTTGTTTTTCGCCCCACCCTCATAATTTATGTTCCCTTCGTCTGTTTTCATGTTTCTGACATAGACAGGTGGAATTATTTGGTTATTTTTATTGTATTTCCAGTTTGTTGCAATGAGCGGAAACAGTTTGGTCGTACTCAACAACCCGCCTGGGCCGACACTTCTCTCAAAAAACCTTTCTGTCTTTATCTCTGTGCCTGACGAACTGTGCTATCCAAACCAATAAAAACACTTTTTATTTCTTTATTTGCAGTTTCTGAGATTTGCAACAACGCGTCTTAAACGACGAAACTCGTGTTCGTTTATAGTCGTGTACCGAGATGATGTCACACCGTACGGTGAAACGATCGAGCACGTTTACCTTTAACTAAACACAAAACTAGAATAAAATAATAAAATTTGCTAAACTGCGACTGCATGTCAAATTTTAACTAAACTCTGATTTGTTTGTGCTCAGAGTGTGTGTTGGGGATGACTCTCAGCTACTACCTCGCCCAATTTTAGCTCAACATCAGTAAAAATGACTGAGTTGCAGCTTTTTTTTTTTTCTGGCTAAGATTGAGTGGAGTGTAAATAAATTCTGTCCAGAGGTTCATGAGATATTTTGCTAACAGGCTAATTAATAATTGCCCGCCCTCTTCGTGGGGCTTGTTGGGGTTGAGGTGGGGGTAAAGCTGGTAGAAACAGAAGCACTCGTTTGGCAGCGAACAAGACGTCCATGAATGGTCCACTTCAGCCGACGGAGGACGCTCCTTTGAGGACAGGATGTCCCCCCGCAGGACACACTTCAGATCGGCTGAGGGCCAGAGGCTTGTTTACACCCGACGGAGCTCCTCCTGCCTCTCCGTCACAACCAAACTTCACCCCCTCGCCCAGCCTCTGAAAATAAAAACCACGCCTGATGTTTAGTGAGCTGCAAGCGCCCAGAGCTCAAACCGTTAGCTCCGGTAAACAGCAGCTAAAATGCTACAAGAGGCTAATGTATTTTCAACCAAATTAGAAGAGGATATCAAATTTATGCACGCTTGAATTTTCTCACCACGATATTTGGATCTGTTTGTCCGTTAGCAAAATATCTCATGACCCAGTGGACACAATTAAAAAATGCTCTCAAATTAAGTTTGAAATCAACTCGATGCAAGTGATCGATTCAAACGCCACGTTAGCTACAGCTCAGTCGGTTTTACAGATTTTAAGCTAAAGTTTCATGTGGTAGTAGCTGAGAGTCATAAGTATTACCAGGTCCCATGAGACGTATAGTAGAGGAAACTTAAAGATGGCTTCCCTCCATGTTTGTTGCATACATACAGTGTGAATGTCCGTGTAGATACGAGGCCGATCTCTGTGGGAGAGTGAAGACAAGAATGAAAGCGTGTTTTTTCTGAGTGCATGTGCGGATCCCAAGGAACTGAAACCGGATCTTGGTATGTTGTCGCTGTAAGTGTGCCAAATCAGCGATTAACTGCGCTCCCACCGAGACAGCCGTGCAGCCGAGTGACGTTCGGGAACAGGTGTTTGTAAAACGATCTGCTGCTCGGAGAGCTGCGGCGGCACCGAGCCGCAGGAATAGACCTGATGATAGTTCGGGACCAACGTAGGCATGTTTGGTGCTTCCTGACACCGTCCAGGTTCTTCTCCGGTTACAGTCGCAGCTGCATCAAGGTGCTCCGACTTTTATTCCATTAACGACACAAAACCAAACTGGAGAACAAAGTTCCTGTGAATGCAACGTGAAGAATGAGAGTATACAATAATCTGTTACATATTAAATTTATTTTATTGCATTGAATCATAAATTCAATAAAAAGTATCCAAACCCAGAACCACACCCGCCAAAAAACACTTTTTTTTTTTTTTATGAAGTCACCTGTGGGCCAGAAAATGGCCCATGGGCCGCCAGTTGAATAGCTCTGATCAAGCTGAAAGAAAAAATAAATAAAATGGGGGGTTTACAAAATACTAAGCTAAAAGTAGCTAAATTCTACCTCAAATCTAAAAGTAGCAAAATTCTGGCAGAAAGTAGCAAAAGGCTATAGGCTAAAGCTAAATTTACTAGTGTAAGCTAAAAGTACCATAACAGTTGATTCTGAATTGGGCTAAAGGCTAGATTAAATAAGTGCTAGCTGAAGCTATAGCAAAAGTCTAGCTAAAAGCTGAACATACCAAAATTGGTGCTAAAAAGTCTAGTGAAAAGCTATACTTAATAAAAACATAAGTTATAAACTAAAAGTAGTATAACAATAGCTAAACACCAAACTAAGCATATAGAAACTGACCAAAACTCAATCTAAAAACTAAAATTAGTAAAATTCTAGCAAAAAGTAGCCAAACGCTAGTCAAAATTAAATATTGTAAAAGGTTAGCTAAAAGCTAAACTCTGTAGAAGGCCAACTTAAAAGCAGAAGCCATATATAAAATTAAAATGAGCAAAAGGCTACCTAAAAAGTAAGCAAAGGGGAGCTAAAATAGCAAAATGCTAGCTGAAAGTACCAAAAAAGGCTAGCTACAAGCCAAAAGTAAAGACTGGTAGCTTAGGAGTAGAAGAGGCTAACAAGGGGAGGCCAAGATGGGGCGGCAGCCGACTCGGACCCGAAGGCCCTGGGCCCAATCCCTGGCCATTACCCATCTCATGGTGCCCCTGAGCAGGACACCCAATCCTGGGCGCCCACATAGCTGCCCACCGCTCCACCTGGGTGCATCCCAGCTGCGATGGGTTAAATGCAGAGTTCTTCTTTGTATGGGAACATACAACGATGACGACGTATAGTACTTTATTACTTTAAAATGCGAGCTAGAAGCTAAAAAGAGCAAAAGGCTAATTAAAAGCGCAAAAGGCATGGACAAAACTGAGCCAGAAAGCTGAACAAGATTTAAAAGATAACATTGTTTTTAAAGGAAATGAAAATATAAATGTTTTTCTATGTGGATTGTTTTGTAAATAAAACTTAATTATTCAAAGTGGTTCAAATGCAACTCGCAATAGTTCCAAAAGAGCCGATCTTTTTAATCAATGGATGGTTAGAACAAATATGTAGAAGTAGTTTGATCACACACAAAAAAATGACAGAAAAAACTAAAAACAGGAAAACAATAGAGTTTAATATTCATGATTTTCTTTCCATAAAGTTTTAACGGTCGAGTCTTAAGGGGACGGACGGCACGTGAACGCACCTCACCTCAGTAACGGCTTTTTTCTGCACAAGATGGCGGCCACAGGTGAGGGCGGACATGTAAACATTTACACGAGTATTTTTGAGTGCGCAGGTGTTACAACATATTCCGTGTCCGCTCTGGTCTTAAAATATGTTGTAAAACCAGGATTATATAAGAAAACTCAATCCAGTTAGCCACTTACAATTATCATCTGATAAAATCGTTGCAACATGTTTTATATTTAATGCAAAATGTTTTTAAAATTAAAGTGTTCAGCGTTCTTGTGCACTTTGTATATTTGCATTTATGTTTTAAAGATAGCTAAGAGAAAAAAAAAGTTTCAATTCAGTTTATTTATATAGCGCCTAAAAAGTTGATCAAAGCTAACTGCTATAGCTAACATCTTGCTAAAGTTTTTATTTTTTACATCTTGTTAAAGTATTTATCAACACTTGGGGTCGCCAACTCTGAGAAATTTCAAGAGAAATACACCAACTCCACATCAGACAAACATCTACAGGTCCAGGTCAGAAGAGTTACAAACAATAGCCTGTCTACTTTTAGTGTTAAACTCATATTTAGCTACTTTTAGTGTTAAACTCATATTTAGCTACTTTTAGTTTTAAACTCATATTTAGCTACTTTTAGTTTTAAACTCATATTTAGCTACTTTTAGTTTTAAACTCATATTTAGCTACTTTTAGT
>NC_056518.1:27264498-27265375 GCF_014905685.2 Nematolebias whitei | reverse complement strand
TTAATTAACTGTAATTTTAATAAACTATTCTCTCTTTTGGTCCATATTATTTGGGTTTAAATTGGCAGAAAACAGCTTAAAATAAAATAAAAAATAATATAAAATTCTTGTTTATTGATTTTTTTTGTTGTTGTTAAAATGAAGAAATAAATGTGCAGTTAATATTTTCTGAATGGAAGAAAAATACAAAGACTAACTCACTCTGAGCTGAAGTGACAAACTAATCTTTTTATAACATTTATATAAGAACACAAAAACAGTTCTTATTTTTCTGTGTATTGTCGTTAAAACAAACGTTTTAGAGCTGAAATCAAACAAAGATGATGTTAATTAATTAAAACGAATCATCCTCAGATGTTTTTATTCTTATTTTTTATTCCAACAACTCTTGAGATATTTTATTTACTCACAACAAACTTTTAAATAAAAAGAATCAATAATTAAATCATCTGTGTTGGTTTAAGTTACAAACAAAATTTTCACACAACGTTTTTATTATTAAATAAATATTATTAAACATTTTTGGTCAAATCTGAATATTACCAGATTATTAAGTTTATCAAACAAAAAGAAACAAGTTAATTCAGACAAACTCCTGTTTTTAAACATCCAACACGTTGGCTGGTCCTTCGTGAAAAGGTTAGGGTCAAAGGTCAACTGAAGCATCAACTGAAGCAAACACTGGACAAACAAACAAACAAACAAACAAACTTATATCAATAAAACAAATAGTTTTCTTGAAAAGTAGCTGCAGATTAATGTTCTTCAACAGTTACGGAGCGTCTTTCTTCTCCATCTTCAACATTCTCTGATGTTCTCTGACGTTCTGTTGTTCTCTGACGTTCTGATGTTCTCTGACGTTCAGATGTTCTCTGAC
>NC_056518.1:27260874-27264488 GCF_014905685.2 Nematolebias whitei | reverse complement strand
CTGATGTTCTCTGACGTTCTGATGTTCTCCGACGTTCTGATGTTCTCTGTTTTAACCCAACGTTCCCTCTCCACGTGTCCTGAAGTGCTTCATTCAGGATCTTAGAACCCCCACAGGTTCCACCGCTGACAGTTTTTAAAATCACTAAAACTCTGCAGAACCTCCAGTAGACCCAGTGGAACCTCAGATCACTCGTTTATGAAATCCAAACAGAACCTGGAACAGGATACAACAATGGTTTTCAAAATAAAAGCTGGTTACTGGCTCCACGAACTGGATCTTGTTGGAGAATAATAATAATAATAATTTTTTTTTTTTTACACACGAGTTAAAGGAAAGTTGTTGTTTTCTTTCAGACACAAAATGTGGTTTGTTTTAAGATAAGATAAGAGATAAGAGAGAACTTGATTGATCCCACAGGAAATTATTGTGCCAGAGTTTGAGAACAAAGGAACATGCACAAGAATCACAAGATACAAAGAATATTAAAAAATGCCAACAATTAAGTTCTAAACAGGCGCAGACAGAAACATTAAAGAGTTTATTGTAGTATAGGATCAGTTTTATTGTCCCATGTGCAGAAAGGGGGAGGGGTTGAAAAGTTTGAAGGACTTCCTGTGTTGTTCTGTGGAGCACCTGGTGGTCTCAGTCTACGACTGAAGGTGCTGCGGTGAGTCCAGGGGGTCCTGCAGGGGCTGTCGTGTTGTTCAGGATCTGGAGCAGGTTCCTCTGCTCAGACACCTCTGTCAGAGACTGCAGCTCCACTCTCAGCTCTCTCCATGAGCTTATCGAGTCTGATGGCATCAGCTTTCTTCACCCTGCTGCCCCAACACCACAGCGTAGAAGACGACGCTGGAGACCACCGAGTGGTAAAACATCTGCAGCGTGGTCCTGCAGACGTTAAAGGACCTGAGTCTCCTCAGGAAAAAAGAGGTGACTCTGTCCTTTCATGCAGAGGGTGCTGGTGTTAGCTGTCCAGTCCAGTTTATTGTCTAGCTGGACCCTCAGATACTTGTAGTACCACTGGTGTTGATAGGGTTGTGGTCTTCTTTGGTGTGTTGTTCTTGTATAATGTTTTACCTTTGGGTTCCAGAGGGTTCCTCAGAACCAGACTCGTCTGTCAGTCTCTGATTCAGAGCCTGAAACTCATTCCTGCACAGACTTACTGACAACTTTCAACTTAAAGACAGAAGTCTCTCTGGTCCTTCTTCGGTTCAGAACCCACGTTGTGTTCCTGGACCAGTTTGTGGTCCAGTGGATCAGGTTCTCCTCCATCTTCACAATTTTGTTAGAAAACGTTTTATTTTTCTGTTTTAGTTTTAGACTTCTCAAAGCTCCAGTTTACACAGTTTGTACCAGGATCTGTTTCCTCAGCCTCAGTTTGGTGGATCCAAACCTTCAAGGATCCTCTGTTTAAAAACTCCTCAGAAACATTCAGCATGAACTAATCTTTTTTTAAGGAACCAGAACTTCTGCAGAAAAAAAAACTACAGGTTCATCTTTCTTCTTCTTAAGGAACAAGAAAAAGCTGATGTTAAAACGATAAGAACAAGAACATCTGTGACTTCTCAGAGATGTTCCAGATGTTTAAATTTAACTGAAGAACTGTGAAAATCAGCGGAGAACGTCCTCTAGACCCGTGAAACCTCAAACTGAACAACTTCCTGACCTGCAGATTTAGTAGAAAACAAGAGATCAATAATTATTTGTTCACAATTAACAAAATGCATCGTCAAAGTTTCTTTATCTGTCGTTCCACCACATGAGGTACAAGTGGTGGAACGAAATTATGTACAATAAGATCAAAGATATGAACGAAGAAAAACGTTAACTTCAAATACACTAAGCACTAAATAAAAACAAAACATTACGTCAAACAGCAGCACGAACATGAGTGTGTGTGAGCAGATGAGCACGCATGAACACAGCAACATGAAACAGATCAGCAGCAACATGAAACAGATCAGCAGCAACGTGAAACAGATCAGCAGCAACATGATGTGATTTATTCACAGTGATGATCCTGGTTAGAGGTTCATGAGTCCAACAGCCTCAGGGTATCGTATCGTACAGAATCATATAGTTTTAATCAGCTTGCACCATAACATAATATTATTATAGCACAGTACAATATGAAATTCTACCATTTAGTATCTTATTGCAGTATAAAATATGTGGTATCGTATATAATTTATCATATTGTGCTATAATGTACAGTATCATACCATAGTGTAATGCATTGTATTGTATTGTGTCACATTGTACTGCATCATATCAAATACTATTTTATCGTATTGTATCACACAGTATAACATTTTGTCATATTATATTGCATCATATTGTATTACATCACACTGTATTGTAATTTACAGCATCGTTTTGTATCAGATTGCTGCATATCATAATGTATCATTTCTTGTATGATATTGTGTTGTAATACATCGTTATGCTTTCTGCAGGTTGGACTCTACCAGGGCTGCTCCTGGTCTCTGATCCCGTTTGTAGACTTCATGAACAGTATCTCAAAGTCCAGTCATGGAGATGGGTCTAATTTAGGAACCTCAGGGTATCGTCTCTGCTTTATGTAGATGATGTGGTTCTGTTGGAGTCTTCGGGCCATGACCCTCAGAGGACTCCAGGGTGATTTGCAGCTGGGCTCAGAGTCTTCCTCAGAGTCTGAGGTCCTGGTTCTCAAATGGAAAAGGGTGAGATTGTTTCTGCATCAAATCGAGGAGATCCAGTATCTGAGAATCTTGTTCCTGAGTGACGGTCACATGGAGCATGAGAACCTTGTATACGCTCATGAGGGTGTTGCTCCAGTCTGCCGTGATGAAAAAGGAGCTGAAGCTCTGCATTAACTGGTGTGTCTATGTTCCAACCCTCGCCAGTGGTCAAGAGGTGGACCTGGACCCAACCTCAGAGAACTGGGAGTAGAGCTGCTCCTCCTCCTCATTTAAAGGAGTCAGCAAGATGAGGTTCAGACTTTGATTAGGATGCCTCCACATGGAGGTTTTTGGGGTTCTGAGAAAAGAACCAGGGGAAGATCCAGAACTCTGTGGGGAGAAGATTTATCGTCTTAGGTCTAGGAACCCACGGGATCCTCAAGGAGGAGCTGGAGAGTGTCTCTGGAGGGATGAAGGTTTGGTTTCCCTCCTGCACCGTGGGGAAGAGAAAGAAAATGGATAAAATCCATCAAATCAGTTTATTCACAGTTTACAAGAGTCATCAGAGGACAACTTCCAAAAACAAAACAAACAAACAAAAATCAACAAGTATAAATCATAAATCCAAACCAGATCCAGAATTAGAACCAGATTCAGAACCAGTTAGTCAAATAATTTCAATTACAATACACCAATCACAGAGGAGGGAAAAATAATTTAAAGAAGAAAAAACAATTACCAACTGATTTATTCAAAGATTTACTGAGCTGCATGAGGAGACACGAGGAAACCACCACCAGTTTCTATTGTCCAGATACCTTTTATGGTCCATGAGTGTTTTCTATAGTTCAAGTTTAGTTTCTATGGTCCAGGTGTGGTTTCTATAGTCCAGGTGTAGCTTCTATGGTCCAGATGTAGCTTCAATGGTCCAGATGTGGTTTATATAGTCCA
>NC_056518.1:27260561-27260864 GCF_014905685.2 Nematolebias whitei | reverse complement strand
TGGTCCAGATGTAGCTTCAATGGTCCAGATGTGGTTTATATAGTCCAGATGTATAGCTTCTATGGTCCAGGTGTATTTTCCATGGTCCAGGTGTAGTTTATATAGTCCAGATGTAGCTTCAATGGTCCAGATGTGGTTTATATAGTCCAGGTGTAGTTTCTCTGGTCCAGGTGTAGCTTCTATGGTCCATATGTAGATTCTGTGGTGTGGTTCCTATAGTCCAAGGGTAGTCCAGATGTAGCTTCTATGGTCCAGGTGTAGCTTCTATGGTCCAGGTGTGGTTTCTATAGTCCATGTGTAGCT
>NC_056518.1:27259636-27260551 GCF_014905685.2 Nematolebias whitei | reverse complement strand
CAGGTGTAGTTTCTATAGTCCAGATGTAGCTTCTATGGTCCAGGTGTGGTTTCTATAGTCCAGGTGTAGAGAGAGGAAATGTGGTCAATTTGTCCTCCAGCAGTCTAAGCCTATAGCAGCAGAACTAAGGGATAGCTCTGTAATCCCAAGTTGACCCTAACTATAGGATTTATCATAAAGGAAATACTTTGGTCTATTCTTAAAAGTAGACAACGTGTCAGCATCACAGACAGAAACTAGAAGTTGGTTCCTCAAGAGAGGAGCCTGATAACTGAAAGCTCTGCCTCCCATTCTACTTTTGGAAACTCTAGGAACCACAAGTAAACCTGCAGTACTTCAGTGAAAATGTGTGGCTTTGTGTTTGATTCCAAATCAGAACTTATGGTTCTGCTGGAAGTCAAAGGTTAAGCTGGTGTTCCTTTCTCTTATTAAACTCTTCAGATTAGAGTTCATTAAAACATTTAAAAAAATTAAACTTTAGAGTTTTCAGACCTTTAGAAACCAGAAATTAACAGGTTTAACTTTCAGAGTTTCCTGTGAACTGCTTATGTTATGTCTGATGTTTTTGCTAGTTGGAGCATTTTTCAGTTGTTTCTCTGAAATGGGAAAGTTTTAATTTTGCAGCCATTTAAACCAAATAAATGTATTTAAAATATTTGAATTTTGATATTTTATATATAAAATGACAATTTTTTCTGTAAAAAACAAACAAACAAACAAAAAAAAAAACAGTCTGCTTGCCTGAATTCAGATTGTAAATGATTTATTTCCAGAACAAAGAGAATTAAATGTTACTGAAGGGTGGAAATGTAAAAATTGTTTCCTGCAGAATTTCAAAATAAACCTTTAAACTGAAGATTTAATCTGAAATAATAATAATAATAATAATAATAATAATAATAATAATAATAATAA
>NC_056518.1:27258092-27259626 GCF_014905685.2 Nematolebias whitei | reverse complement strand
AATAATAATAATAATAATAATAATAATAATAATAATAATAATAATAATAATAATAATAATAATAATAATAAACGGAACAGATTCTGCTTTGAATCAACTCTTAAATCTAACCCTACATAAAAAAACATTATTATTTATACTTAACAGTAATCATATTTAAACAATATTTTTATTCTAATTTCATTTTTTAATTAAATACATAAACTTTACATGTTTTGTTTTGAAGAAAGACAAAGTATTAGTCTCTGATGTTTAAGAAAACACGTTTTTAGTCTGTTGACCTAATCACAAACAAACAAACAAACTCTTCAAGGCCGTTCTATGATGTTCACCAGAAGAAAGTAAACAAAACAGATGTTTGTTTATTTGTTTATCTGTTGATGTTATATTCGTTTTTGTTGTTGTCATGAAATACAAACTGTCCTTGAAAAAAAAAAAAAACAGGATTTTCGTCGTTTTCTGTTTTTGTTTGTTTAAAATTTTCATTTTTTTCACAAATTCACAAATTTGAGTCATAAAGTTAAAAATAAATAAATAAGTAAAGGTTTGTTTGTTTGTTTGATAAAATCAGGATTTAAGATAAACGTAAAACCTTACCCACACCCCTCGAACCCCCTGACCCCCTTCAGGTCTGCTGCTGAGAGTCCGACATAAACACAGAACCGAACCGAGGACGGTCCAGAACCTCCCCACACCCACAAAACAAACAAACAAACAAACAAACAAACAAACAAACAAACTGGAGTTCAGGGAGTTTAACACTAAAATAAATATTTGAACATTTATTATTTTATTTAAACTTTTATTTTACCATGAAATCCATTGAGATTATTACATGAAAATATTTACAAACAGAATATGCAAATAAACAAAATCTGTAAAATGTTTGTAAACAAAGTTCTGAGTCTGACTGAAGTACACAAATAAATTAAATGTTTGTGTTTAATAATAAAAAAATAATAATCATTTTTGTTTCAACTTTATTTTGTTTCCGTTCGAAAGTAAAGTTTTTCAGAAAAAAGTTGAACATCTGTGTTAAACATTAAACCGAACCGGACCGGACCGAACCGGGCGGGTTGAACAGGTTTCAACAGTAAAAACTCAGTTTCTGATTTTAAACCGTGTCGGAACCAACAGCGGTACCTGAGCCGGTCCGGTTCTGAGTTCTGACTGATGAGCCGCAGAGAATCTGGACCTCCGGTACCAGAAGAACTTTTGTTAATTTTCATCCTCAAATAAACAAAAAATTATTCAGAAATAAAATATCAAATGTTCCGGTTCTGAAGGTTCGGGTCTGATTCTGGATTTTCGTTATTAAAACCAGAACCCATCAACGTGTTTATTGTTTGTTTTCCCTCCGAACCGGGCCGGAAACAGCTCCTCTGACGCCTTCAGGGACAAATATTAGAATTGGAGGGTTTGGGTTCAGCACCAGAAGCTCCGGTTCCGAAGTTCTGGGGGAGGGAGGGGTGATGAAGGTGATGAAGAGGAGTTTTCCCGCGCTGTAAAAAGTAAAAAAAAAATCAGGGACTAA
>NC_056518.1:27254256-27257992 GCF_014905685.2 Nematolebias whitei | reverse complement strand
AACCCCATAGAGAACCTGTGGGATATTGTGAAGAGAAAGTTGAGAGATGCAAGACCCAACACTCTGGATGAGCTTAAGGCCGCTATCGAAGCATCCTGGGCCTCCATAACACCTCAGCAGTGCCACAGGCTGATTGCTTCTATGCCACGCCGCAATGAAGCAGTCATTCATGCAAAAGGATTATATTTATATATATATAAAACCCGTATGTTCTTCTTTCAGGTGAGAGGCTCCTCTGTAGACGACTCCGCCCCCCACCAGTGTCAGATGTCTCTCCTCCTATCCGAGGCCTTCCAGGCCATGAGGGCAGAGCTGGACTCTTTACCGCTTGGCACGCCGAGCATGCTGGGAGTAGTCGGGGAGGTGAGGACGGCGGCGCTGCTGGAGGAGTACTCGCTGCTCCTCCTACAGGCTGTTCACAGGAGGATCAACACCACCTGACCTCTGACCTTTGCATGCTGCTGTATCGGCGTGTGCTGCTCCTGCTCAGGAGAATCACCGTCACTTCCAACATCCCCACCTCTATCGTCTGAGACCTGTCCTTTCTTTACTTATAAACTGACCGTTTTTTTGGTTCTTTCTTGTCTGACAATGACAAGTCTTTTGAAGTCTTTTAAATCTGTTAAACAAACTGCATTTATAGTGTTTTTCTAGTTTTTTGAAAAAGAAAAATTGCACTTCAATCCACACACACCAGTTCAAACATTCATCTTGCACTGGTCTACTACACCCGTCAGGCCCTGATTCACTAAGAATTCACTGCAACTGTTTTTTGCTCCATTTTTTTGTGAATCATTTGCTCCCAATATTTGCTCTTTCCTCAGTTTTGGATTCCCAAAGCAAATTTTCACGATTTATTTTGCCCGATGAGTTCAGCAGCTGTAAGAAATTAGCACTTTTCTGCGTCGGAACACAGTTGTTCTCTCTGCACGTTCTGAAAATGACCAAATGTCACAAACACAGCAGGTACAAAAGTGACAGGAAGAGAAAAGTCATGAACATTGCTTATATCTGGGAGGACTCGTGCTCAAGAGGGTATTTTAAAAGTGGTATCTCACCAGGTTGTGACCTTTGGACACCAGCTGGAGACTGAAACTTGCAAGAAAATATGCAAATTTTTGGTTGCATGCGTTGAAAATAACGGATTGTTTTTGTGTGCACAGCTTGTAAAACTGCATTCATGGTTGTGTGCGTTTTTTTTTTTTTTTTTTTTGCCCACCATCGCCCACATCGTGAACCTACCTCGGCAGCTGCCCCCACGTTTACGATTCAATCTGCTGGAGTACACTTTAGGAATTAAAACAGGCAGACTTTGACCAAATTTAAAAAAAAATTATGATTTATTATCGCTGTGATTTTTAGCAGTTCTGTTACACTTCCATCTTGTGTGAAGTCTGAAGTTACTTAAACTATTATTAAAGTTAGACTTTACTAATTTTTAAATCATTTTAAACAGATTGAATTGTTTTCTCTTCACTAAAGGGAGAACTTATCAGCAGCAGTTGGTTGACTCACTTTAAAGGACCTTAGGAAATTGAGAAACGGAGATCATCAGGTGACATTCTGGAAATGTCCTTGCAAATGCCATTTTCACCAACCAGTCACAGCCCAGTGAGATACCACCTTACATCAGTAGGTGACACATGCTTCATTTATTTTGACTTAACATAAATAATGTCTTTTTATTTCTGTTTTAGACCAGAATGTTGGATCGCCCTCAGCATGGCTGCATGGGATATTTATCTATCAAAATATTTAATTTATGTTTGACATCTGTATGTGAAGCACTTTCTGTTGTAACGTTTTATAATCGTAAGCTTTTGTACTGTAAAAGTATAACTGAAAAAGCTGTATTTTGTGGACTTCGCTGACAATTTATGTGTAGATGCAACAATGTGTGACACTCGTCACTGGAACAGAAGATGAATTTGACTTTTTCTGACATGCCTGCCCTCTTTTTGTGAAGCTGCAGGCTTCTCCTCTTCCTCTACTTCTTCTCCTATTTATCACCAGCTCTGAGGAAACGATAAATAATTTCTGCCAGCGTTAATGCTGGTTCTTTGAGAATCAGGAGCTTTTAGCCCTGGAATTTATTTACAGAAGTTTTGGCGGGATTTTCTTTTCTCTAAATGCTGCATCAAACCTCACTGAAACGTGTGCAAACTGCGACAGAGGACAGCGCAGTTTCAGGCGCACTACTCCCTTTGTGAATTGGACAGATGCACATCTGAAAAAAAAAAAAAAAAAGTCCAACCCACTGATGAACCCTGGCTTTGGTGCACATCAGAAGCAAAACAGGATTTGTTATTTTTCTGGATCTGCAGCCATCTCTAACATTAAAGTGAACTTTTAAAAATCAACTCACAGCAACTGAATCATGGACATGAGCTGGACTGGCAACCATTGACTGCTGGGTTTGGTACCAGCTCCCCGCTGCTCTGAGCTGGTTGAAACACTTGGATGGATGGTTTCATGAAGCTCCTGCTGGCTGTTAGCAGAAACCTTCAGATTGAAATTCTGTCTGAGATGTCTACAAATTTTTGCTTGTTGTAGTGCTTAGTTTACAAAAAAAAAAACTTTTCAACAAAGAGCAATATGAGACTTTGAACAAACTTAACTTTGTTTTATTAATTAGTTTAAATGTTCTTCCACTTGAATCTAAAATGTTCAGCATGACTGGTTTCTGCTGATTTTTTTAATTGATCCAATGACAATTTTGTATTTATTGTGATGAGCTGTTACACTACTGACTGTTTCTTACGTCTTATTTTGAGCCTTAATGCACTAACCATTTTCCAGGACACTACGGGGGTATTGGGTTAAATTTGACCAACTTGATCAGAGACGTAGAAGTTGTGTTTTCGTCACATTTAATAAAGTTTCACATTTTGTCTGATCTTTTTATTTACTGTGACTTCTGTGGTGAACCATCTGAACCTTCAAGGCTTTAATTTTTCATTCATTCATATATATATATATATATATGTATATATATATATATATACACATATGACTTTTTATAACTGTTTATTGTTGTTGCTGTTGTCCATTGTTGTCATCTTTCTTTGTTGAAATCAGGTCTCTCTTGTAAATGAGTCCTCGAGGCTCAATGGGATTTACCTGTCTAAATAAAGGTTGATTGATTGATTGATTCAGCTTTCATTTATACAAGGTATCCTCACTGAGTCACGAGGACTCATTTACAAGAGGGACCTGCATTCATGAGAGGGCTGGGGAGACATACCCAATCTTCAATTTTTATATTCTGTTTTTTGGGTTTGTATTCGTCTCGAAAAGCTGTGGCCAATATAACCAACTGGAGAAATGGCATTTGTATTTAAATAAATCAGTATAAATGCTGAGCTATGGATGATTTAGTTGAAAATTAGCAGAAGATGTCAAAACTAATTGTTAAACAAACAAAAAAAAAAAACTAAAGCTAAAAGTAGCAAAAGTTTGATAAAAGCCTAAATCAGCAAAATGTTAGCTGAAAACCAAAAGTAGCAATGCTAGCTAAAAAGTTTAGTAAAATGCTGGCTAAAAGCTAAATGTAGCAAAATGATAGATGAAAGTCGCAACATGCTAGTTAAAAGCTAAAAAAGTGGCAAAGGAAAGCAATAATAGAGCCAGTATGCATTAAACATTTTGCAAAAATAATGTTTTTAAAGGAACTGTCAATCTAATGTACCAAAAATAAAGTCAAATGATATATATATATATATATATATATTCATAT
>NC_056518.1:27245119-27254156 GCF_014905685.2 Nematolebias whitei | reverse complement strand
CAATTAATCGTCTCAGAAATTATTGCGATAAACGATAATATTGTTTGAAATTTGACAATAATTAGTAATTATTGTCAAATTTAAGAAGAAATGTTTGTTAATTTGTTTTGCATGTAGTACCTTTGTTCGACCACAGGATGGCAGTATAAAACTGTTTGAACCAAAGGATGGATAGTGAGTGAGCGAGCAGCGTATCTCTAAGAAAAATGAGAGGGAGGCCCCTTGACGTGACATGGGCTGCCTCTCTTCGGTTCTCAAAATGGTTGACGCTTGGTGTGGTTTGAGCTCTTTAGCATAACATTTGTCACACAAAGCTTTTAATAAAAAAATTTAAAAAATTCAGTAAACAAGTTCTCAGCTTCTTTTTGCAGAGAAAAACAACTTTTTACACGAAGGCACGAGTTTCAATTTTGGAGCTTCGACAAGACTGAGTTTTTTTTAATCCCCCGAGGTCAGCCTGTTAGCTTAGCTCATAGCTTAGCTTCTCAGCTTAGCTGCTTTTAATCCAGAAACACGATTTTTTACGGTTAAAACAGATTTTAAAGAGAAAAGAGAAAGGGCGAGGTCAGCGAAGAGCACCGGAGTTGAGCATTTTGTCATCCAGTGTCTTCAGTAGAAAGAGACACACGATGACACGATAAAGCTGATAAATGAAAATGAGGTTGATAATTTTCATTTATCATGTGATTAATTGATTTATTGTTTATTGCGACAGGCCTAGTTACAGGAGTCTGAAAACTCGCTAAGTTGTCAACAATGTCAATCCACAGGCCAATCAACGGCTGCAGTTTGCTGACGCCAGATTGTTTGTTCGGCTCGGTTGAACCACGACTGAGGTGGGTCCACAAACCAACCAGGACCAGGGATTGGAGAGTCCATGTGAATTTACCTCCCAACAGGACACTGACCCAAAGCCCCCAGAGAAAGAGACTAAACAAGTGGTTAACCTGACTGACCTGGGACATGGAGGATAGAGCGGGATGGTTTCGGTTCTCCCTTCTGGACTCCTCCCAGCCACCACAGCACCTCCACTGGTTCTGGGGGTCCAACAGCAGTGCAGGAGAGGTTGAAGGGGGCGCTGGGGAAAACCGCCACATCCTGAGGTTCTTCGGTGAAGTGAGGAACGCCTGCGAGAGAAAAAGACCCGTTGATGAACCAGCAACAGGAAGTGACACCGTGGTGCGTTCAGGGTTCCACCTTCAACTGTGATCCAAGCCCGCTCAGAGGAGAACGTCTGATCGTGGTATTCTACCTCACACCAGTACTGACCCGCATCCAGCTGCTGGACCGACTTCACACTGAAAGCACAAACAGAACTGTGCAACTCGTTCTGTGTCACAAACCTCGCAGCAGAACAAACGAGACAAACACGTTGACAAATAAATCCAACCAGCGGAGCGGAGTCCTGCTCGGTTCTGAAACGCAGCTCGTTTTAGCTCCTTCTCGTCATAAAGTGGTCAAAGCTTTGGCTGATCATGCAGAGAGGAGTGGAAGAGTCATCTCAGTGTGTCCCTTTGTCCCAGTAATCAGCTCAGTTCGGACAATTTACGAGCTGCGATAAAAAACTCGCATCCGAATCGTCTAAATTCTGCAGCATCGCACGAACAAGTTTCAAATCGAGATCTTACTCAACCTGTCGGTGCTCGGAGTGTGTGCTGGGGATGACAATCAGCTACTACCACACCAAATCTGGGCTCAACAACTGCAGACTGAGTTATAGCCCTTTAAGGGTTTGCGAAGGTCAATTAGCTGTGGCGGCCATCTTAAATCAGGCAGACTCCAAATATGAATGAGCTGTTGATCTACATCAGTTCTGAAAGTTTAATTAAAATACTGGTTCATGAGATATTTTGCTGACAGACAGAGAAAACTGAATTATCGCCTGATATCATGGTGACATGCCTCCGTTTACTCCCCAACTGAGCAGAAACACAAAACAAGTCCAACATACAAACAGGAAGTGGACATTTCTGCTGCTCTGATCTGTTTCCTGTCAGGACAGAGTTCTCTTTGGGTTCTCACATCCTGTGGTCCAGTTACTGCTCAAACATCTGGCTCATGCGTGTCTCCTTATTTAACTGGTCTTATTGGTTAACTGGTTCAGTGTCTCATTGGTTAACTGGTCTTACTGGTTTACTAGTTCAGTGTTGCATTAGTTAACTGGTCTTACTGGTTAACTAGTTCATTGTGTCATTGGTTAAGTGTTTCAGTGTATCATTAGTTAACTGGTTCAGTGTCATTAGTTAACTGGTTCAGTGTCTCATTGGTTAACAGATTGAGTGTTTCATTGTTAACTGGTTCGGTTTCTCAGTTAAGTGGTTTAATGTCTCATTGGTTTACTGGTTTAGTGTCTCATTGGTTAACTGGTTCAGTATTTCATTGGTTAACTGGATCAGAGTTTCAATGGTTAACTGGTTCAGAGTTTCACTGGTTAACTTATTGAGTTTTGTTAGTTAACTGGTGGAGTGTCTCAGTTTTCTGGTTGAGTGATTCATTGGTTAACTGGTTGAATGTCTTGTTGGTTAACTGGTTGAGTATCTCATTGGTTAGCTGATTCAGTGATGGGTGTTGCTGGACCTGTAGGAAGTCTCCCAGTGCTGCTCTCCCAGCATGAGGAACACCTGGTCTGTGCTGTACAGCTTCTCTCCATCTTTGATCCACATGATGTCGGGCTCTGCCACGCCCTCCACGGCGCAGCCCAGCCTCACCTCTTTTCCCTGAGAGACGGTCTGATTGGACGGATGTTTGGTGAACAACACACCTGCAGGAAAAATTAAAGGTTTATGCAACAATGATGTGAGCAAGAAGTGGGCGTCTATCTAAAACTGGTGGAAGCAAACTGGTTAGAGACCAACAAAAAACCCTGGAACAATGTCCAGGTATAACTAATTTGGGAAAATGTCCACAGTGAAGCACAGCAGTGGCTGCATCATAATATGGGGTTGATTTTCCTCAACTAAAACTAGGGTTTTAGTCAAAGTAAATAAACCCAAAACAGAAAGCTGATCATAAAGAGGGAATGCATTTTTCAGCATGAGGACAATGCCGAACATCTTCATCAAAAATAAACAAAAGTATTAAAATCCAAAGTTTAGACAAAAATCTGACATGAAGACGGACTTATAGCAGATCTGGAGCTCTTGTACAGGGTGAAATTAAACTTTAAATCTTAAAACGGACTTCAGCTTTCTTGGTAAAATAAAATTCTAAAGAAATTACCATTTTTTGAAACAACGAAATGCTGAAGATCTTTGTTGAAGCTGAAAGTAAATTATTAATTCAAAATTATCAGAATATGGATGCTAAAATAAGCTAAACAAAAGCTAAATAAATATATCTAAATAGAATAGCAAAAAAACTAAAATTTGCTAAACAAAAAAAGCAAAACTAAAGCTAAATATAACAAGAAAAATAGTTTAATTAAACTAAAAATTAGTTAAACAAAAGCTAAAATTATTAGAACAGTAGCAAAACAGAAGATAAAGACAAAAATCAGCCAAACTGTAGCTAAAAGCTAAAACTAGCTAAGTAAAAGTTTAAATTAAGTAAAGTACGATGAAGTATTTCAAAATGCAAATTTTTCTTTTTAAGGATTTGAAAAATATTTTTACATTATATTAGGTAAAAAAAAAAGTTTTTTTTTTTTTTTAAGTTATAAACTCAAAGTATAAAAAGTAACAAAAAAACAAAAGAAGTCAATTTTGAATGCTGACTCAGCATTCGACAATAACGGACTTGATAATTTTGGATTAAAAAAATAAAAATAAAAAAACTTCTACATTTCTATGTATGAAGTGAATCAAAGAACCAAGACAAAAAGATAAATCTAATGCCAGTGGCTCTTCATAGTTTCTATGGTAACTACACACATGGCTGCATCTCTAAAGGAGGCAGGCAGAAACAGACTGGAAAATAAGCCTCAAACCAACAGTCATTATTTGAACATGATAAGTTGTAAATTTCTTAGCCGTGGGCGGCAGAAGACTCTGATGGTCACACATGAATTTTTATGTTTTCACAGAGTTAAATAGGCAGAATGACGGTTTAAAAGACTCTTCACTTTTAGTTTCGAAAGGAATATTTTGAGCTAAAATATAATTTGTGAAAGCTTAAGCCTAGATGCTCTTTTCACTCTGGAATTTGTGTGAAAACTGTAAATCCAGCACAAGAAAGAGACATGCTGGATTAAAGACGAGAAAAATCCCTAGGTTTTGATGTATAATGTGTATATGTAACAAAAAAAATATTGTTGGAGTAGAAAGAATGAAAAAAAAAAACTTGATAGCCGAAAGGTGGGGGTGATGTCATCACCCCAATTTGAACATTCTGTGGAAAAATTGGTAAAAACCAGTGATTGTGTAAAAAGCATTAATGGTTTATAAACACCACTTCAGTCATGTGAGGTCCAACTTTCTGTGAGCCGTTAAAACTTTAAATGATGTTTAGTGATGAAGTCTGAGCGGCAAAGGCCAAAACTCCATCGAAGTCTACGGGAGGAAATTTATCATGGTTTTTTTGCCAATTTTGTCCAAGTTTCGGGATTAACGCAACGTATAATTTGAAAAAAAAAATTAAGCTGAAACTTGACAGAAGCTCATCAGGCTCTTAACCAACTTCCAGATACTGTGCATGAGGCTGACACATTGTCCAGTTTTATTCAACCTTTATTTAGACAGGTCAATCCCATTGAGGCTCTGGGACTCATTTACAAAAGACACCTGCTGTCTAAGACTTTCCTTTTTCATAAATCCTATAATTAGGGTTGGCTTATGCTGCCTTAAATTTAGAATACTAGAGGACAAATTGACCTCGTTTCCTTAAATGAATTGTTAAAATTTAATAGTTTTCATTTTATATTACTTCCATCTTATGTTTCTGCTAAAGTTTCTTCCTCGAGTCATGAGGGAGTTTTTCCTTTCCACTGTCGCCTTCATGCTTGCTCAAGATGAGAGTCCTGGGATGGAGTTAAATTCAAAGCAGTCTGCTCCTCAGATAAATTGGTATTTTTTTATTTATGGATGTTTCTGTTAACTTACTTTTACATATGAATGTTTCTGTTCAGTGCCCTGAGATGTGACTCAAAAAAAAAAAAAAGCAATTTAAGGATTATTTTGTTGCAACTTTATTGAGGTTGTCTAAAATCGTGCCTGACTTGAGGTTTATTTTTCAAGTGTCTGTTCGGCACTATTTGTTTGTTTTATCGTTATTTAAATCGCTAGTATAACAAGTTTTCCTGTCTCTTTGAGGTACGGCACAAAAAAAACAAGTACCCGTAACTTCATGGACTGAATGAACAAGTCCACACAAAGTGATGAATTCCTGACAACAGCTTATTAACACTCACCGCTCGCTCGGGTTCCCACCAGGCTCAGGAGGAATAAACACAGCGTCCACAGAAGTTGCTCCATCTTCTCATTTTGTTTCTGGTAGGAAACTAATGTCGGCTTAATGAAGCCTCATTTCCTGGCCGACAAACTGGTTCTCGGGTGTTGTTGAAGGTGAAATAATAAGAGGTTGTGGGAGGAGGAGTGGAAGACGCAGGAGTTTGGACTCGGCGAACTGCGAGAAACAAGTGCAGCCAAGCCCGTCTTGACTTGCGCATTTTACTGTGCGCGATTATCGCGATATTTCGGTAATATTACTTCGTCAGCCGGTTTCAAAATAAAAGCGGATTTCCAACACCATCTTCACCAGTCTGTTTTTAAACAAGTTTTTGTATCACATCAGTTGCTGTCTTGTATTTCAAGGTTTGCCACTTGTGCAAAAATCCACATCTGGTGCTGAAAACATAATAAGATCTAGATGTTTTATCTTTTGATTTAACTTTTAGGTCACAAAGTTAATAGTCATAAGCTGCTGTTTTTATTATTGTGTGCTATTTATTTATTTGTTTGAGATTAATCCCTTAAATGCTTTTGTTTCGCCTGGTAAAATATGTCTGCTTTTATTTTGAAAACAACACCTGATGCTACCGTAATACCGGAAGTAAGTGCGCACAGTAACATCACATGAGGAGTGTGCAGGCAGTGAGGTGTTGGAAAGTGGCAGAGCTCCTCCTTCTGATTAAAACAAGTCCACCAGGTTCATTTAAAATATTTTATTTATTTATGAAGCTTAGATCAGCAAAAAGAAAACAGAACAGTGCCTTCGAAATGTTTTACTTAAAAATACACGAGGGAAGATTTCTGAAAAGTTGATAAGTTGAAGGAGGTGTGTTTGTTTCAGAAAAAGCACCAGTATGAAGAAACACTGACAGAAGAAAAACAAATGCCTTCTGTGTTCAGGTCATCCTAAAAAAATAGTTTTATTTTTGTTTTCAAAGCTGAAATCTCCTGTTTTCAGTCATGCCATTTAAATATTTTCACACAGTCCATCGCAAAACTCAGAACCTGATTCATATCCTGATTCAGAACCTGCAAGATGTTCTGGTTTGTGTCAGAAGATCTTCTAATACCTGGCGAAACCCTGAATGTCCAGGTGTTTGTGCCGGAAATGTCAAGAAATAACGGAACAGCCGTGCATACCAACATTTTTACCAAAGACCTGGTATGAGCCGTCAGCCCTCAGAGTGCGTGATGGGGATGACTCGGCTACCACCGCACCAGATTCTAGCTCGATATCTGTAAAATCTTCAGCGTTAAGACATTTTTGGTTTTGCTGAAGACGCTCACAAGTGGCTGTCCTTCAGGGCGGCGGGTGACAATGTTGAAGGTGAGGTGAACCTCAAGAACCAGAACATGAATCAGCACGAAGCAACTAAACATTCAACTCCGAGACGCCAACAATCATATGAGCAAACGCAGGACAGAAGCTACAAGTTTTAGTTTTGATCAGCGTTAAACAAGTCAGACAAAGAAACGCCAGTTATCAGCCAGTAGTGGCTAAAAGCTAACAAGAAGCTAAAACAGTAACGGCTTATATATCAGCTAAAATAACTCCAACCACAAATATACAAATATTTAGATTTAGAGAAATGTGAGAGCGAAAGGTTTGGTAGGTGAATAGAGACAACAACCAGACAATAAGGGACACAATGATTTTAGTTCTGCAGCAACAGAACTTAAATGGGGGTTCCGCAGGGGTCCATCCTGGGTCCCCTCCTATTCTCTCTATACCTGCTGCCACTTGGTGCTATTTTCCGGAAACAACGCACCATTTCACTTCTACACCAATGACTGTCAAATTTACTTCCCCCTAAGACACAGTGGTACATGCTCTACACAACCTCTGCTCAACTGCCTGGCTGACATCAGGGACTGGATGGCTTTAAATTTCTTAAAAGTTTCAATGAAAAGAAATCTGAAGTCATGTTGTTCCCTCCCAACGACACGATCACAAACCACTGCATCGACCTTTCCGCTCTAACCCTGTCAGAAAAACAAAGAGTCACTAATCTGGGAGTGATAATGGACCCTTCCCTGAAACTTAACAATCATGTAAACATGATTGTTAAATCATGCTTCTTCCAGCTGAGGTGGCTGTCTAAACTGAAGCCCATATTGTCCAAAAATAACCTGGAGACCGTAATACATGCATTCATTACATCTAGGCTTGATTACTGCAATTCACTCCTGTTTGGTATCAGTCAAACCTCCATTGTACGACTACAACTGGTCCAGAATGCAGCAGCCCGATTTTTAACCAGTACAGGCAAAAGAGAGCACATTACACCAGTTTTGGCCTCACTGCACTGGCTACCGGGTTCACCTTCGAATCCAGTTCAAAATACTCCTGTATGTCTACAAATCGCTGAACAGTCCACCCCCCACCCACCCCGATCTGCTACAACCGTATGTCCCATCACGTTCCCTGAGGTCAGCAGACCAATTGCTGCTCACAGTTCCAGGAACTCGTCTTAAGTGCAGAGGTGACAGGGCCTTCTCTGTAGCAGGACCAAGACTTTGGAACGAGTTACCTCCGCTTGTCAGACAGGCCCCCTCCCTCTCGATTTTCAAATCCCGTTTAAAAACTCACTATTCAGTAGCTTTCAACACCAGATGATCTGTGATTTGAACCTGTACGCTCCACACTGGTTTGCGTCATATTTATTATCTGCATCAATTTTATGTCTATATTTTTGATTTACTTCATTTTGTATATTGCTTCGTGTGTTGTCTGTTGTTCTGTCTGTACAGCACTTTGGTTGGCCTTGTAGCTGTTTTAAGTGCTCTATAAATAAAATGCGTGTGGTATGGTAACATGACCCAACCAGACCCCAGTAATCACCTCTGAGGTTCTCCAAATCGTACGTCTCATGATAGAATGATCACTGAACTGGCGAGAGGCCCGTGAGGTCCAGAGCACGTAGCTGCTGCGTTCAAGAGACACACAAGCATCCGATTCAGAGGGATTCCAATAATTATTTTTTTTTTTTCTTAGACGGAGTACTTTGGTTTGGGTACTTGATGACGCTGAGGTGGTAACAAGTTTTTAAACATCATATGTTGACTTTAGCACTGCATTTCTTTTATTAAGAGCAAAGCAAACATCTTAACATCGCCTGAGTTCAACTTAAAATAACTCACAACTACGGACGTTTCACCTGCCAAGTCGAAGAGGAAGTGATGTCACCAAACATAAAGTGGTATCGGTCTAAAGTATCGGAGTGTTTTTATGAGTACAAATACGCGAGTCTGGTATCGAATCAACCCAACCTGTACTCCTGAAAAATCAAAGCCCAAATTTCCCACAAGTCTGTGTCGTCAACTAGTCTCCAACAAACACGGTCCAGTAAGAGGTTAGCTGTAGCTACGCGCACGCTCCGCTGGTTCTTGATCAAGTTTTAACCGATGTTTGTGCAACGGTGGTTCAGCATGATTCCAAATTCAATTCAGTTCAGTTTATTTATATAGCGCTAAATCACAACAAAGTTGTCTCAGGGCACTTTACAGGAACATTCACATACATAAAAGCCAATTAGTAAAGTTCTCTAAGGAATTCAGCAGACAAGTTGAATCTTTGCTTCGTTGCAGTCTCCCATCCTGAGCAAGCACAGTGGCAACAGTGGAAAGGAAAAACTCCCTTTTAAAAGGAAGAA
>NC_056518.1:27241195-27245019 GCF_014905685.2 Nematolebias whitei | reverse complement strand
TCTCAGGAATTCACACCTCTCAGCTCTCAGCCATTAGCCTCCCCCTTCATTCCAGAAGACTTCATCTCACAGCCCCCTTCCCCCACCTCCATCTTGTCCCGATCAACTCTTCAGGTGAGGAATGAGCTGCGAAAGATCAAGGTGCGTAAAGTTGCAGGTCCAGATGGAATTAGCTCCAGGCTCCTGAGGTGCTGCTCAGATCAACTGTGTGGCATCATGGGATTTATGTTCAATCTGAGCCTGAAGCTGGGGAAAGTACCACATCTGTGGAAGACCTCCTGTGTGGTACCGGTACCAAAAACCAAACATCCTAAGGACCTCATAAACTACAGGCCGGTGGCTCTGACCTCACATTTGATGAAGACCCTCGAGAGGCTGGTCCTCAACAATTTGCGCCACCTGGTGAGGTCTTCATTAGATCCACTGCAGTTTGCCTACCGGCCTGGCATCGAGGTGGATGACGTCATCATCTACCTCAGGCACCAAGCTCTGACCCACCTGGAGAAACCTGGAAGCACTGTGAGGATCATGTTCTTTGATTTCTCCAGTGATTTCAACATCATCCAGCCAGGACTTCTGCAGGACAAGCTGGAGTCATCAGGAGTGGATCACCACATGTCCCAGTGGATACTGGATTACCTCATTGGACGCCCACAGTATGTGAGGACACAGGGCTGTGTCTCTGACCTGCTGGTCTGCAGTACGGGGGTCCCACAGGGAACTGTGCTGGCACCGTTCCTCTTCACCCTCTACACTGCAGACTTCACCATCGACTCCCCACACTGCCATCTGCAAAAGTTTTCTGATGACTCTGCCATAGTCGGCCTCATCACAGGTGAGGACGACTCAGAGTACAGACAGCGGACTCAAGACTTTGTGGACTGGTGCCAGCAGAACCACCTCCTGATCAACGCTGCTAAAACTAAGGAGCTGGTTGTGGATTTCCGCAGGCACAGACCCACCTCACTGATCCCGGTGAACATCCAGGGTGTGGACATCGAGATTGTGGACTCTTACAAGTATCTGGGTGTTCACCTGAACAATAAACTGGACTGGTCTCACAACACTGATGCACTTTACAGGAAGAGTCAGAGCAGACTCTACCTGCTGAGGAGACTGAGGTCTTTTGGAGTGCAGGGGGTGCTCCTGAAGACCTTCTTTGACTCGGTAGTAGCATCAGCCATCTTCTGTGGTGTTGTGTGTTGGAGCAGCAGCTTATCATCAGCTGAGAAGAAGAAGCTAGATAAGCTCATCAAGAAGGCCAGCTCTGTGCTTGGACGCCCCCTCGACCCAGTTCAGGTGGTGGGAGACAGAAGGACTCGAGCTAAAATAACATCATTGCTGGACAACGTCTCCCACCCCATGCATGAAGCCGTTGCTGAACTGGAGAGCTCGTTCAGTGACAGATTACTGCATCCTAAATGCACAAAGGAGCGTTACCGCAGGTCCTTCCTCCCAGCAACTGTTAGACTCTACAACCATCACTGCTCCCAACAAACTCAATAAGGATTAAATACATGCTGACCTCTGCTAAAACACACACTCTGCCTGTAATACTGTACTGTAAATAATCTGCCATTCTCAATGTTCCAATACATATTGAACATTATTATTTATATTGTTTATCTTATTTCTTATATATTGTTTCGTTTATTAACATTTAGGAACTTTTATGTGAAATCTTTAAATTTTTTAATCTTTTTATCTGTTGCTGCTGTTGCAGCTGATACACTGGAATTTGCCATCCGTGGGACAATAAAGGCTGTTTCTATTCTATTCTATCAATAAGATCTGTAATATAAGATGGAGCCAGGTTGTTGAGAGCTTTGTAGGTTGGAAGTAAGATTTTGAATTATATTCTGGATTTGACAGGAAGCCAATGGAGAGAAACTAAAACTGGAGAGATACGAGCTCTCCTACTAACTCCGGTTGAGACTCAAATGAAAACCAACAGATACCTCCCTCAGGTTGAAATTGACAACCAGCCGCAGTGCATGCAGGTTTAAGCTAAGCTAGCTGTTAGCAAAGTGACTTAATAGACGCAGAAGCTCCGGAGGAGTCTCTCCTTTCTGGACCGGCTGTGTGAGGTTCTGCAGCAGTACAGAATAACAGAGGGTTTGATTTCCATGGAAATGTCCGTTTGTTAAACTGGATCAGATTCCTTCAAATTCTACACAAACAACCGGATCCGCCGATTCAGGTTGCCGACCATCATGAATGAAGCGAGACGTCTTCTGTGTTTTATCTCCATCAGGAACGGTCTGGAAGCGGGCTCAGGTCTTTGCGGGGTGCTCTGAAGGATGCCCCACTGCAGGAGGTCCAGGGTTAGCTCCCGAGGAATAAGCAGCTGTGGGATGTGCAGGGATCGGTGGGACAGAGACCTGGACCGGCTCTGATCCTCATCGGACGTTCTTCAGGCAAACTTCTTCTTGGTGGCTGTGAAACGCTCCATGTACTGCAGAGGAGGAAGAGAGACCGTTAAAGACCAGAAGACACCCCTGACTCTGTAAAAACCCTTGGATGGGTGGGGGGTTCCTAACCTTATTGTATCCCTCCAGGTCTCGCAGATTCTTCACCTCAAACAGGTTCCCCTCCACGGAGAATAGAGACACCTGGGACTCATTGAGGATGGACTCAGGGATGGAGGACAGTTCCAGACAGTTTTCCTCCAAACGAAGAACCTTCAGACGGGGACAGCGGGAGATCTCCGCAGACAGCCCCGAGATCTGGAGAGGGAACGGAAACACATCAGATGGATTCTACAGGAGACAGTTCTGAGGTATCTGGATGAAGAACCTGGACCTGGTACCTGGTTCTGGTTAAGGTTGATCTCAATGGCCTGCAGCTCAGACACCTCTGCAGGAACGTTGCGAATCTGGTTTTGGGACAGGTCTAGCAGGTCCAGCTGTCTCAGGGTTCCCAGTCCTGAGGGGAACTTGGAGAAGTGGTTCCTGGACAGATTGAGGGTGCGCAGAGATTTGAGCTGGCCCAGAGTGGGGGGCAGCTGCTGGATCTGGTTCCCATTCAGACTCAGGGTCTCCAGCTTCTTTAGCTTCCCGATCTCATCGGGGAGGATGGCTGTGGACAGAAGAACGGCAAGTCAGAAGAACCGGAGACAGAACGTTCCCGTGAGAGGCGGAGACTCACTCAGCCGGTTGGAGTTCAGCGTCAGACTCTTGAGCTGCAGGAAGTTTCCAATGAAGGCAGGAAGAACCTCGATCTTATTTCCGGACAGATCTACAGTCCTCAGGTTGGCAGTGAGTGTCTGAAGCTCCTCCGGGAACTGAAACAAGACACAAGTTCAAAGGTTTGACCCGAGTTTGTAACATCAAACCCTTCGTCCACCGGAGTCCTCTCACCTCCGGCAGCCCTTTCCCCGTCAGCTGAAAGACGCCCGTCTTCTGGGACGTCTCCAGGTGGGACTTCAGCGCGCTGTTCCCCATCCTGCCCTGCAGTCCTGGTCTCAGTCTAGTGAAGCAGGGCAGAGCTCGTATCTAGCGGAGCAGTGAGAGACTCCCTCCTCTTCCTCAGTGGACGTTAATGAGATCAGATGAAAATCCCTGCAGTGACAGTCAACAAACCTTGGCTCAGATGTGTTTACACTGTAAACAGTAAACACACCTCGATGCTCATCCCGTGTGTCAGAGGTTGCCACAGCTTTTAATTTTTTAATGATTTTAATGACTGGATCACCTTCAGACAGTCTACGTGCCTCAATGTGCATCAAAAACATTTTCACTCAGACCTGCTCAGCAGCATACGTTTGTTAGTCTGAACACAGTCTGAGCAGGGCTCTGTCCACCAGAGGACAACAGTCTGAGCAG